>NW_009915557.1:16245-25715 GCF_000696875.1 Nestor notabilis | reverse complement strand
CGGTTCCCCAGGGCTGGAGCAGGGCGGCAGGGGGGGAATCCCCAGAGCACAGCAGAGGGGCAGGATCCCCTCCATGACCTGCTGCTCACGCTCTGGGGACGCAGCTCTAGTATCTTGGGGATCCTGGGATCCAAGATTTAAACCACCTTTTGCATCTGAGCAGCCCTACCAGAGTCTGTGTGCTCTCAGAAAAACCCTTCCCTGGTCCCACTGCACTTACTTAATGACTGGGTTAGAGGAAAAACAACAGATGCAGAAAGATTTGGCTAAATAAGAATGATATATCAAAACACCCAATATTTTAATGAAAGAAACTGAATATCCACACATTTGCACTTCTGTACAATTTTTTGTGATATATATATAATTTTAAGCTGTTTACAAATAACATTTAATGCTTCAAATATTACATAATGTTGATATTATATTTCTAGCAGAAATAAATATATTGCACTTAAAAAGAAACTTTTCATTAGATGTTACTTCATAGTTTATGTTCACAACTTCTTTTTCCATAAAAAGATTTCCCCCTACCCCCCAGCCCCATACACACAAACACACACTTCAGTACATGGTGAATGTGCTCACGCGATGCATTATAAACAACAAAGTCAACACAGCAAACAGCAGAACTGTGGTACATTCTGTTAAAGAGATTACATCCAGTTTTTTACCTTCCTTACTTTTAAAGCAAATCTTTCCTCGTGTTTCTGAAGGTACAATTAGAAAACAAAAGAAAGAAAAGATCGTTTAAATGTGCTAAAGGTAAAATACAGTGAACTGTATTTTCTGTCCTTAAACTATCATAAAAGGTTACTTCAGAGTTTGCTTAAATCACTGCTTAGTTTTCTTTTAAAAAGATAAAATAAAGAAAAAGAAGTTGTCATTTGATAAACTAGAGATTATATGTAAGGACAGTTTATTACAGAGTCATACATAAATCCTCTGGCCAGCAAGTGTTCAGTAAAGAAACCACATTTCCTGCAGCAGAAAATGCTCTGAGGAATAGTGAGAGTAAGATCTCTCTAAACCCAAAGTTGATCTGGCAGGGAGTGAATGTCATCCCTCTGAAGATGGTAAGTGGCCACTGTGGCCACAACTCCCTCCCAGATAAGGAGCCCTAAGCATACACTGATCTCTCTGTTGGTTTTACCCCTTATATAGGGTTTGAATTGCCACAGTTTATATTAACTTACTGTTTTGGAAAGCTCCCCAAGTTTTTGCAGTAATTTTCATTGATATTTCTCTTCCCCTATAGCACACACCCCTGAAGAGGATGCAGTCCATAATCCAGTTGCCAGCCCAAACGTTTTCAAAGAAAGAGGTTCATTTTCAAATGCTGGTTAGTGTTTGCTGGATGCTGGAAGCAGCAACATCTTCTTATGTGTACACACTCATACAGCGTCCCAGCCTCCAGGGAATAAAGCCTTCTGGGAGGAGATTTGCAATTGCATTTTGTAGATTGTGCTACCAAGGATGTTAGCTGTTACACAACTTCCCATCTCTGAACTCATGAAGAAGCATTTCCATTAGAAACTCTATACCTTTATCCACTTAGGCTATGCTTGTTTGTCAGATTACACCTAGAAGAGTACCACTGAAACCCAGTTGCACTGAATTTCTCTCTTTGACAGTGCCTCAGGCCATATAAAGCAATAGTGCAAACCAAATTTAAAATGGGGATTTTATGTCTAGCTTCTCTCAGTGCTCCAAAAGTAGAATTAAAAACTCCCAGACAAATGCATCTAAGTCAGCTTGTTAGTCGTTGGGATGCTTTTGTTGGATTAAAGACCTGAGGCTGTTGACTACCTTTGGATAAAAGAGTAATCCAGAAAACACCCAAAAGTGCTTGTAACACTTTGGAGGATAATCTTATCATTCTCTTTGGAAAGCATATTCAGGCATGTTCCCTCCGCCCTGCTTAAAAAAAACCCCAACAACATAAACCAGCACCAGTTTGCTCAGCCAAGAGAGCTCATAAAGGTGAAAAGCACTTCTTATGGGATATAAAATGTGAGTTATATTGGAAAATGAACTCGAGATTATTATTTGGCATTCCCAGACCATCTACCAGCAACAGATGTTCTGTCCTGAAAGTGATGGACTTTTGACGGCAGTACAGCAACTCCTTAAATAAATGACTGAGTTGTTGACAACGTAGTACAGATAGTTTGGTTTTTAATTATATATTATATAGTTTTTAATTATAATTAATTATGAATTTATATTACTTTCCTTCCAATCAGTGCTAAAGCTTATTTGTAGCTGGGGTTTAGTCTTGGGTTTGTTTTGTGGAGTTCCTGTGTTGTTGCTGTCGCTTCAGTTCATCGTTCTTACAGTTACACTTTATTTTTAGGTGACAATGTTGAATGAAATCTCATCTCTTGTTACAGTCAAGCTGGCTTCAGTGAGGCAGGAATTGTATCTCTGGAATCACTCCTATGCTGCCCTCCGCTCACAGGAAGGTGAGAGGGACAGGAAGAAGAAGCCTTGCGAGGTGGCAAGACCTCTTCACTGGGCTTCCTGTGGTCTCTGTGAACTTAATCCCCTCAACCTCAACTCTATGCAACAGGTTTTGGAGGTAGAATTACAGAGGCAAAGAAGAGGAGGTGAGAACAGGACATACCTATTGACTTTTTTCCTGGGGAAGGCTCTCACAAGCTGCCTTCGTTCCCTCGCTTGGGATGTGTCCATGATTCCACATTAGCAGGGAACCCAGTGGGCTTCTGATGCAAAGGAGTTAAACCATCGCAGAGAGCAGCATGAGGAGGGATGAGGCCACTGAGAAAGATTAGATCTGCATCATCTACAGTATGAAACTCATCACAGCGAATTTGGATGAGGAATTGGCCTTACCCTGTTTTACGTAGGGACAGTCTGCTGCCACCGTATTTTTTCAGATGCAAATCCCATTTTATTCATAGTGAAAAGCACTTGTCTTTCATTTCATGTTTTTGTAAAGGATGCTGTCAAATTCCAGTGTCGTTCTCCAGGAAGAGCCTGGAGGATTTTCTCTAAACTCATTCCTGCATGTCACATATTGGTGTTTTCAGCACAGGGACAGGGCTAAAGAGATTGTACAGTTTATTTCTCTGAATTGCCTTCACAAAGGAAGGACAGGCCAATGTATGAGCAGGCTTTCTATGACATGTAAAGCATGCCTAAGTCAGCCTACCTGTTCCAAACTTACTTCTGGAGTCATGTAAAAGCTGCCTACTCACTTCACCATTTCCTGATGGAAATACCAGCATTAAAGCTACCAGCCTGAATTCTGAACCTAACCATAACCCCTGCAGCACCAGGTGAGTTAATGGAGCTGCAGAAGGAAACAGATAAAAGAAATAGGATTTCCCCATAGGCTTTAGTGCATGTCATCATAGGGCCTTCATACAACTCTAACACAAGTCAAGCAACTGAAGGAGAGGGATTAAAGTTTTCTTCCAAATCTCCTTCCCTGAAATTCCTGTTTCTGTGGAATCGTGTATGTCCTTGAAGAGTTATGTTGTTACGGGGCGAGTATCGCCCGATTTCCTGAAAAATAGGGGATTGATATCAATACAGATCATTGATAGACACGACCTTGCAACATGCACTTTTGAGGTGAGCCTGACAGCCTGGAGCAAAATCTAGTATTTGGATACATTGAGCCAAATTCGGTGTCTGATTTGAAGCCATTTAAATACTGCAGGGCTTGGCCTGTTACATTCATTTATGGAACTCTTTGTAGTAGCTCCGAACCCAGAATCTGTAACTAAACATTCATTTTCTTTCACATACAGAGAACAGAAGTTGCAAATTGCCTTGGGTCATTTTTTATCACAACAGTGAGCAAGGGGAAATGAGGATGACACTGCTACCAGGAAAATCATTAAGATGGCTCTTATTTGTGGGATGCAAATACTGGCCTATGGTAGAAAGTGGGAAAAGCCTGTGATGTTGTCATTGCTCTATGTGATGGGGCACGTAAGACAAGGCAGTGGGAGCAAAAAAGGCGTGTGACTCGCCTTGCACTTCACAGAGATAGGAGGCAGGTGACTCAGTGTACTGCACTCTGGTTCTTACCATATAATCCCAACACACACTGCTCAAAAGTGAAGGAGAATAGTGCCAAAAAAGCCTGGTTTCCACTTTGTGTTCCAGTTCTACACAGGTTCTTTTTTATCAGTAGACGTGTTACCGTCTGTAACTTGGACACAACTCTAGACATAAACTCTGTGTTGACTTACTTACAGTGAAATCCCAGCTCCTGCCACCTAGAAACCAGCATTGCACTGGTATTCTTCTCAGCAGTGCAAAGGATTCATGCCAGCTCACTGCAGAGGTGTCCTTTTTTTCCTTACACATCTACAGTTCCTCTGTTGCATCAGACATAACATACTAGAAAAAGTGGACAGGATTGAATGGGAACCCTAATTAGTAACTGAAAAAAGGCAGATATTCATTAAAAGGAAGTTACATGTGAAGCTCTGCACTGATATTTTCCTAAGGAAACTCCACCATTCTACCAGGACATGGAAAGCCAGACAGTACAACCCTCATTTTCCTGGCTGAAAAGCTTGTATAATAACAGCCATGACCAAACCTAAGAAAATCAGAACAAATAAAAGGATACTGCAATGCCACTCGTCTTATTTCAGTCCATTGATTATAGTTTGACATAGAGAGCCTATAGGCTGATCTAGCCTGACATTTGGTTACTTTGGTACGCATTTACAGCTAGAAGCAGGTCTTCAGTGGCAAACACAGCAGCAAACAAGCATTGTTTTAAAGACTTGGTGTCTTGGGTTTCTAAGTAACAGGTTTTCCCAAATCATCATTTTCCTTCATCATACCTTAATGGATAGTTACATTGCTCCTCCTAGGTTAGAGGACAAGCTTCTGTTTAGACTGAAGGACAGAAAACATCATTACTGCTACAGTCCTGTAACACAGTTCTTTTTTTTTTTGCTTTTCTTTTTTGAACTGATAAGTGTTTTGTGAAAGAAGCAAATAAAGAAAGACTCATTAATCATTCTCTCTTTGGGATTATAGTAGCAACTAAGAAATACTGCTTTTGGTGAATATAAGCCAGTCTTTTAAAAAGGACAGTGGTCTTCTCCACTTTGTCCTGCTCCCAGCAGATGTGTGCTGAGATGGCTAAAACATGCTCAGAGTTACAGCAATACGTTTTTCTGCCTAGATGCTCATCAGTCACAAGAAGAGATGAAGATGAGTAGGAGTATTGCCTTTCCCAGAACTGATCTAGCATATGAAAAGAAGACGACTTATACACAATTAATTTGTACACTGCTGCATAAACATCATCTCTTTCCACTAGGTATAATGCACCTTTGGAACGAGCTGCACGTGACGGAACATCCTGGGAACTTTGGGATCCATTTCGGCTGTGTTACACATAAGATCTGGGAGCAGCTCCAAGCCGCACGCTCTCTTCTCGTGATCCCTCAACAGAGGAATCTATATCCGTAATGCATTTTCTTAGCTGGTTTGTGACGAGTTCAGCGCCTCTGCCACGGGCCTTGCAGGAAGGTCCCTTGTATCTTTTCATACCAAACTTGCACATGGAAAATCTCACGTTTCTCTTGTCTTACATCACTCATACAAACGGTGTCATCACTGCGGAGGAGTGGCGCAGTCCCTGGATAGCTGCATAAGGACCCTGCTGGAAATAATGGTGGTACCTGGGCATGTGGAAGGAAGGGAAAGTGGGGCCACTACCTTGCATGGAGCTGGCTATAGCAGAGGGTGTGAGAGGCATTCCCAGGCGGCTGTACGGAGGCAGAGATCCTTGGATTGGATGAGGAATGGGTGTAGCTATGGAGGCAGTGCTGGTACCCAGGGCACTCAAAGACTGCGGATGCTGAAATCCAGGGAAACTGGTTGAGGAGGATACCCAGGAACTGAGGGACAGGTTGTCAGATGTTGTAAAAGCTGACCCTGCAAGCAAAGAGAAATAATGCCTGATGCTTCGTTCTTCAGGCAGCACGCAGAGCTGGTGACATAGCAAAAAGGGAGAAAAAGCCTTTCACAGCAAGGCTGATTTTAATGACAAGTTGTCATGGGAAATACTTCTCTCTCCTTTTATCTTTCTTTATATTATTATTTGCCAGTTGTTGTCCTTTATCACGTAGACAGATTTCCATGTTAAGAAGTTGGTTGCACTGGCTTGAACAGTAAAATCAGTTTTGCATATTGGACATCTTTGGTCTTAAGCACTGAAGAACCTTGTAGTGCTGACCCTACACACCAAAACAGCTACTCTGACATGGAATCTCACTGCATTACAGCCCTGTTTCGAAGAGATGCTGTAGCTTTTTTCATCACATCCTCAAGAGAACTGTCTAGGGTTTTCTCCTCAAATTTTAGTTTGGCAAAAAATGCAGAAGAATGTATTTGCACTGCAAGTTTCCCCACTCCCTTTTTATTTTATTCCACTAGAACTTGTCAATACGGCATCTTTTCACTCAACCTGCCTTTTCCAAAATACAGAAAACAAAGCCTCTTAAACCTCAAAGCATTCGTTATTTTTCCTACCATATACAGTGCTATGGGAAACAACACTAATGCTAAATCCTAGTAAGAGATGGGGGGTTTTCAGTGAAATGCACAAAAATATTAAGAACTGGCTCTCGGGGTAATTACTACTTTAGATAAAAAAAATTGGGGGAAAACAATAATTTGTTTGGTTAATTATACATGGTCATTGTTAGATCATAACGTGACAACGTTGCCCTTCACCTTTGCAGTTCCTCTGTGCATCTGCTCATCATCAGTTGCCTGATTTCTAGAAATGGGAATACATAAAATCCTATAAATAAACTCTTTTGATTCCTATTCAAACAATAATTCAGCTCATGTCCCTTCTGTGTTTTCTTTCTTGTCCAACTTTGTCCATTGAGAAAATGTTTCTTACTCTAAGAAACAAATTTACTGGCAAGGATATTTGGCAAAACGTAATTGCAGTTCTGTATTGCAAAACATTCTGAGACAACACATTTTACAACAGGTATTAGTTTCATAAATCTGATTCTAGAGGATAGGTTCATCCAGGTTGTGAAAAGAAAAAATAGGGAGACAGCTATCTGTTAAGGTAGACTTATTGGAATGACATAGACCAACCAACTGAGGCCACGTACTCAAAACAAAACTGTAAGCAAACAGCAATAGAAGAGCAGAAAAGGAAAATGATCTGTTTAAAATCATAAATCTCTTTAGGGATATATTCTCAAATCGTGATTAATTCCTCCCCTGCTTAACAAAATGAGTAAAATGGCCCAGTAAAGAGAAATTATGTTGATTCAGCAGTGGAAACGGACTTGAACCAAACCCTGTCCCTACCACTGAACCAAATCCAAAATGCTGGGAAGTTAGGATCCAGAGCCAAATTGTAAGGTTAACACTGTACTCACAGACCAGAGCAAATCAGGGAGTATCTCAGCATTATTGCACTACAGGGGAAGCAGGATGCAAATCTGGATTTGCCTGGGAGGCTTACATTTGGCTCTGTTCCTGGTGGCTACTATGAAACCTGTGTGTGGATGCTGGAGTGCAGGCACCCAGACATTGTGCATTAAAGAGATTTAATTGGATTTATATATTTCATATCTGTTAATTCCTTTGGAAGTAGACTTCCTGTGATAAATATGCTACTGAAGGCTAGCTGCTTCCATCTTTGGATGGCTGAAATTGGCTGAGTTGAGAATGCTCTATGTGGGTGCTGAAGTAATTAGAAATAAATAGCAGGGATAGACTTCCTTTGTTCTACACAGAAGAAAGTGTGTGATGCCTTCTGTGAATGATCATGAAATGATCAGAGAAATAGAATACCTCTCCTATGGAGCCAGGCTGAGAGAGCTGGGCTGGGTCAGCCTGGAGAAGAGAAGGCTCCTTAAGGGGAGACCTTAGAGCAGCTCCAGTGCCTAAAGGAGGCTTATAAAGAAAGATGGGGACAAACTTTTAGTGGCAAAAAGAGATGGGGTAATGGTTTGCAACTAAAAGAGGGAAGATTCAGACTACATGTAAGGAAAAAAGTATTTACAGTAAGGGTGCTGAGGCGCTGGCACAGGGTGCCCAGAGAAGCTGTGGCTGCCCCATCCCCAGCAGTGTTCAGGGCCAAGTTGAACGGGGTTTGGAGCAACCTGGTGTCCTTGCTCATTGCAGGAGTGTTGGACTAGATGACCTTCCAACCAAAACTATGCTATGATTCTCAGGAGGAACATATATAAACCCCTTTCCTCCTCCAGCTGCAATGGTCTCTAATTGCAACTTGGTACTCCAAAAAGTCTCTCATGCCACGTTTGCCAGCACCAAGGAAATGTGCTCTAGTAATTCTGAGGCTTCAGAGAGCATATAACACATAGGACCCAGCAGTGTGTATATATTAGGCTGTCATACGTATGGAAGGACATCCCTCAACTTTGCAAGCAAGGTAGTTTTAAAATGCAACAGAAGAAATGAAAATGTCTCTGGAGTTTCTGTAAGATCATTATTTCTCTTCTCATGTCTTGGAGGGCTTTTCCTTATTTAAGTACACCAGACCTAAACAGAGAGTGGAGGCAGTAAGTACCAGTTACTCATCTGCACGAGCAGTATGTTTTACCCTCTGTGCATTCCTCTGGTTGCCCAGAACAATCACGTCCTATGCTAGCATATGGCTCCCAGATTAGAAGAAAATTAGTTGCCGCAACTCATCATCTTCCTCACTTACTCATTTGCCATATTGTGAGCAAATGCAGAACTGTGCCCTGTAAGATCAACTGTTATAAATTGTTCTTTCCTCCTATGACACCTTTCTAGGGATTCTCTTCAGAAGAGAGAGGCTTTAGTGGCAAGCTCTCATACTGAGGTTCACTTTCTCACTTCCAAAGGAGGGTATCACACCAGGGAGAAACTTAATTCTTGGAGAGAAGGTGCCTTGCTCTGAGCACTTCTGGCAAGGGGAAATTTAACACTGTCTTTAACAATGACTGGCCTAGGATCAAAGCTGACATGAAGCACAGGAGGATGTGAAAGGATGGCATCATACCAGCTGAGGACTTGCTCCAGAAACTCTGCAGCCTAAGGGACTGCTCTTAGAACAGACACATATGAACAAGGCCACCTAATCACAGCTTGTTGAAGAGCAACTCATGGTTAAAAATAAGTGTGTTTCCTCTGCACAAGTCAAAGAGCTTATGACCAGAAATAATGCTCTTATCTTAGCAACACTGTATGAAGTTAGAGGACAAGACAAGGGCACTGCCAGTTGGAAGACAGATAGAGCTGCTTTACCTCAAGTGGCTGTTGCATATCAGGCAGGTCACAAAGTCAACATGCAAAGAATAATGCAACACAAGTTTATGCTCGTCATCCCATGAGATGGGTTTGAGATCTGTTTCCAGTGGCAAATAATGACAAATGCAATTTGCCCAGTGAGTGTCCCCACAAAAAACAACTCTGTCTTGCTAAAGTAGACAAACCATTTGATAAAG
>NW_009915557.1:0-16214 GCF_000696875.1 Nestor notabilis | reverse complement strand
GCCGCAGCATGAAGGGCACCTTTTAGAGACCAAGAGATAACAACGAAACATCAATTTTCCATGGAGCTATGGACTTTTCTTCCTGTAGAGGCAAAGCAGGTTAACCACAGGCTGGTTGAAGATGCTCATAACCAAGTCCTCTGTTGCTGGAGAGGCAACAAATGGCACACCTACATGGTACTTTACAAACGGTGCTGAGCCCCGGCTATAAGTCCTGCTAAGGGATGGGGAGTGTTAGCTTGTTTTCAGCACCATGGTGATGATGTTGCCTGGTTTTTAGCCTTCTTGAAGAGGAAGCAGAGCTGTTTCTCTTCTGATGGCAAAGGCTGTATAAGACATCTCTAGGTGCTTCCTGAGCTAGCCACCCACACCAGTACCATGGGCATATAAGATGTCCAGAAAAGCCGCGTGGTAACAGGTATTCTCCTTATATATTATAGGACTTCATGGCAGAGAGACACACCGGAGGAATGCTTCAGAGCACCACGGTATTGACTGTGGTCCTGCTTTTCCCAACCATAAATAGGTCACCACAGTTTACCTCATGAGCACATTTTCCTACCTCTACTTTGTGTTGCCTGGCTGTCATCTCCAAGATCATCTTCTCCTCCGTAGGTTCGAATGGGGGATCGGGCATAGGAATGCTTTTGGATAAGGCTCTCCACGCTTTCTCTGTGAAAGGAAACAACCTATTGTATCAATAACATCCTAAACAGCCTCTTGAAACATCCTGAACAGCCTCTTGATTCATATGGTTAAATACAGTGAACGTGCTGCCTTTTCCCTGCCCAGATCACAGCTTTCTCACACAGACTCTCCAAAATTACTTAACAGAAGGGTTACCTCTTAGCATGTCACTGGAAATGCTGAACTTGGGCTGTGGTCATTGCTGATCACTTCTTACCTGCGTGGTACCGCTTCTCCAGCAAAGTAGTGCGAAATTCCCATTGCATTTCCTGTGTTCGGCCTCAGACAGTGGGTGCAAGACCAGCACTCTCCATGAATTTGAACAAGCAAGACCTAAGGTTATTTGTGATGAGTGATCATTCTGGGTTCAAAGAGACACCTGTGGTCCAGCTCCTTTCAAACAGGCTTTCACATCACACATGACCACCTCATGTGGTGCTCCCCCATTTATCTGAAACCAGGCAAGAGGTAGGTGCATCCGGAGACAGCTCAGCTCTAACCACGCTCTCTCAGCATCAGAGTTGAGGCCAGTTCATGTAGCAGGAAGTCCACAGATACTACTGATCTCGTGCCATGTCTATTCTGGGAGGTCAGATGTGCCTTTCAGGCCCCTGCCTCGCCGGTGGCACAAAGCACTGAAGTCACCCAAACGATTTTTAAATAGAAGGAAGGCGTATCTGCACGATAAGCCATAGCAGTTTGTAAGGAAGGTCCAACTTTACACGTTCCCTGCGCATTTCCATGTAAGTAGGTGGCATTATACCAAAGAGGAACACGACCTAGGCACGTTTCCAAAATGGCTTTGACCTTCTGTTCCCATTTAAGAAATCTAGGTAGTGATAGCTGTTTAAATCTGTTTTGTCTGACTTACTTTACCATTTGGCCATTCCTACCTGCTAATGCCCTTCGGTTGGAGACCGTAGCTGTTGCAGAAATTCCAAGGAAACCCATTTTCCAAGGAACACAATAAATCACAATGGCACATGTTTTCCTTTCCTACAGAAAGCCCATTATGGTCATTTTGTCCTTGGTCTATCACTGGCGTCATTACTTATGCTGGTCTCCTCAGAAAAAAAATGAAGAACGAGGGGATCTTATCAAAGTGATTTACTTGTGTCAGGATTGGAAGTGGACTGAAAGCAATGGCGGTTCCTACATTGAGGATGATCTAATTGGATTACTGCCTTTTAAGTGATTGAAAACAGTAGGCATATCGGGGCTATCTCGAAGAAGATTTTACAAAGAAAAAGACAGATGGCATTGTTTACAGTATGTGCCGAATGGCTCTTCAAACTCCCTTCTTTGCTGAAGCAGAATGTGAAATGCAAAGAATTTTTCATCACCAAAAGACTCTCTCAGATGAGCACAGAATAACCAAATAATGAATTAGCCCGGTGTTGTCTGGGTGATTTAGATACCAGTCTATAAACATATTCATAACCAAAGTATTGCTAATCTTTAATGGTCTGAAAAATAAATGAGATTCAACTGATTGTCCAAATTGTCTCTATTGACTTTATTTCTAGTAAAGGTCTGCTTGTAATGACAAGGCACTACAGCACGTAACAATATCCTGATGCAACAGAAACAATGCAGGCTGTAGTTTTAGTGCAGTGGGCCAATTTCATCTCTAAAATGTTGGATCCAATGGTTGGTTTGGGGATAAGCTCACCCCAATAAATTTACATTTGAATTACCTACAGGGATTTAAAGCTAAATCAAATGCCCACAATTATTGCAGACTAAATTCTTTCCAGATGGGTTTGTATGCTAGACAGAGAACTCTATTATTCTATATGGTTGTCTTCTTTTAAAGGAAAAAGAGAAGTGACTTCTTAGTGAACTCTGAATCTGCAAAGTTTGAAACCAGGGAACTGTGGAGTAAGTTTGTTTATTAATTTTTAATGTTGTAACGTCGCAGGTAGTTTGCTAAAGGTTTTAGAAGATAAGTCTCATTCCTTGGCACAAGAAGCAAAGGCTTTATGGCAGAGGGAACAATCTAAGGAGGAAACTTGGATCAGGGAAAGCAACGAATTTCACAAAAGCTATTTCTTTTGTGCAGCTGGGAGTTAATATTCAACAGTGAGTGTGCTTATCTTGCCTAACCATGGTGGTGGCTTATGCTAGAATCACAACACACCCACTGATGTTTCATTTTAGAGCTTGAGGCTGTGATTCACACCATGAGCGCGATGCGTTAAGATTCACACTGCAATGTAGGCACCTGTCCCCCAAAGCCCTCATCTTTCCACACACAGCACATGTTGCGTGTATATAAACCTCCAAACGGACCTACGAATATCAGAAGGCTGAGCAGGAAAACACCTAAGCGTGCAAAAGGACACAAATTAAAGCAAGTAGTGGTGAATTTTCTCCACTCATGAAGTATTATCTCCAAGTTATCCTGCCAAGTACTGTTCATTCCACCTAGAAAAACAAGAGCTGAAGTTGCACTCAGGCTCCTCCCACCATCGTGGACAAGAGTCCTAAGTTAAAAGATAATCTTTCCTTCCGTTGGTGTTCCAAAGGAAAGGGGTGGTTGCCTCTGCACCACGCTCAAATATTTCATGCCCGGAGAACACCACCCGGAGATCAAGTCTTCTTGGAGAAGAAAGGGGTTGCAATTCATCTAATCGATGGAAACGTGGAGTTTCTCTGCATAGGTTGCAAAGAGGAGGCCAACCACCCTTTAAAGACAGAGGTGATTTAGGACTTTCTTCAAAGTAGATGTATGGGAGGAAGCAAAGCTTTAACAATGAGTTTTAAGTACTTGTGGAATCTAGTTCAAAAAGCAGGAACAAAGCTGACAATCTGGAACACAGGTTACTGCTTATACCCTCATTTCAACCAGAGCCTAAAGGACTTAAATCAAAATCTTCCTGAAGATTCCCTTTATGGAAGTGTGAACTGTTTAGGGTATCCAGAATATAGATTAAATACATTTTTTAAAGTCCCAAAATATTATACTGCTACTACTACTAAGCAGGAAAGGCATTAAACTTCTGGCTTTGTAGTTCTGTATGCAGCGTCTTCAGATATCTCAATGCAGCTCAAAGAATTTATGGAAATAATTCTGTAAGTTACTGAACAATAACCAATAATTGCCATTTTATGATTCTGCTCAATAATAATAATAATTTAGCAAACAAAGAGTATGGAGGAGTTGGGTTTTTTAAAGCTTTCCTTCAGGATTTTTCAGTGCTAATCCACACTAAACTGGTTGAAAACTTCCAGTTACTCAATGTTCAACTTCTGTTACTCAGTTTGCGATCAGGCCCTTGTTATCTAACACTTGGACCTAACGATTTTTACCTTTTAAAGTATGTTAGAATGCCATAGTTTCTTCTGTTAGCAATAAATTAGCAATAAACTTTGTTTTTAGAGATCACAAGCTGCCAGCTGGATAAAGGAAAGATGTCTTCTGTCTGTCAAATCCTTTTGTATGATCTACCAACAAGCTGCAGTCTTCCAGACTGCTCTTCAACTCACAGGTATCTTGTAAATACCCAGAGGAGGGGAGAAACACACACATAGGCATAATATATTACTATGATTAAGCTGTACTACGGGTATGACTGGATAATAGTAGCAGATGACAGGCTGGAGAAGAACAAGTTAGGGGCTGAAGCTGCTTGAGAAAAAGAAGGAACCATAAGCCAAATGGAATGGAAAAAGCTAAGCTCATATTGGCTAGTGCACCCAAGAGAAGATGCCGAGGCAAGACAAATGTGAGAGAGACAATAGGGAAAAGGAGCTCAGGCTGATCCCGATTATCTGCATCCTGACACACCTTGAGCCCAGCCCTGTCAATAAATCTCTTCTTATTATGGATGAAGCACTTCTTTCCTTTGTGTAAGAAATAAAGCAGTGAATTTGGAACCAGGAATTGAAGGAAGTGAAGAGCTGGGAGAATTTATCACTTAGCGAGGTTTTAGGGTGTGCAGGGAACATCTTGCCATTCTGCAGGTTTTAACCTCTTGACTGAACATTTCACTCTTGTCCCTGCTGGCAACTGATTCCAAAACTAGACTTCCAGCTAGGGATGCTTTATGTCTTGCAGCTACAAGCTGAGTCTTTGGCCATGTTTAGTTAACAGCACCCTGTAGCTACAGAGTAGTCTCAGAGGATTGAAAGTAGATAGGAAAATCCTGATGTAGCTGACAAATGATTCACTAACTCTTTACAGACTAAACCCAAGATCTCGCCATGGATATGAACTGGGAGATGGCAGAAAACAGAGCTAACTTGGGAAGCAGCTGAGGAGTGAGGCCCTGTGTGAGGGTGCTCACTTCCTTTTGCAGTCAATCCAGATTACATAGATTCTCTCAGGAGATGCTAAAGTCCCAGATTACCCTGAGCAGGATCTTTAATCAAGATGAAAGAAGAGTGCTTCTCAGCAGGCATCTCTCTGATGATTCTTTGTGTCATTTCTTCTGCTCCTTTTGCTATTGCTCTGCTTCTGCTGTGCATTCACAGCAGCCTGGTGACCACCACGACCCTGACTGTGAAAGGCACGACCATGAGCCCTGCAGATATGGAAGGGGACTCACCTGGCCACAGTGCGCTGTCAACACTGATGCTGCTACCTGTCTGAAGCTTGTGTATTTTCCTGAATCTGGCAGAGAGCTTACCCAACAGATAGAGACAGGAAGCCTACCTCCTCCTTTTGGGACAAGAGGCTTGAGGCAATATACTTGGGTTTGGCAGAAGGTGTTAGAAAAGGTAATCCAGAACTAGCTTGCTGGAGCCAGGCCTGGATTAGTATTCGTCTTAGGTCTATACCATGGCTCCAAAGAGGATAGAGATGATGGAATAGGCAGCCACCCATTCCACTGGGAGCCAGGTTCAATCTCCCTTGAAGACAACGCAGAAAAGCCAGACTGTGGTGAGAAGGAGCAGGCAGCAGAGCCAGGCTCATATCATATGCATATGAGCTCATTTCATCTGCAGAAGTTACTGTCACAGGCATTGGAACAAGGACAATTGGAATTGGAACAAGAGGTTCCAATTTTGGAACAGATTTGAGTGTCCTGTCAATGTTTTCTGCTTTTGCCCCCACTACCCATGTGCTAGATGAGCAAAAAGGTGAGGATACCCTCAGAATCCGCTCCCTGTTCCTGGCGTGGTGGGGTTTGCTTTTTAGCCTTTTTCTTTACAATAAAACAGGCAATGTTAACAATAACAATGAAAAAGAGGCAGAAGGAAAAATGATAAAATATTAGAACTGACAACCATGTTTTGCTTGGCCATTCGGTTCAACACAAAGAAAAATAGAGAACAGGATATAAAGTGTATGAATTATCAGTTTGCAGCCTGAATGACTTCTTTAGTTCTGCATTTCAAAGGTTTCCTTTTTTTGTAGCTGCCAGTTAGTATGTTTGGAAGAAAGCCCAGATAACAGAAGACATCAGAAGTGAGGTGAGGTGAAGACAGATGGAATAAATGGGCTGAGAAGGCACAAAAATAAACTTGTCGGAAGTCGCACTGTAGTAGAACTATTTTCTTTAAGGGAAAAGATGATTACTTTGCCCAGGACATAAGTACTAAAAACAAGTCTGTAAAAAAACCCCTGCACCAACAAAAACACAAACCCAAACAGGAAAAAGATAAAATATAAAATCCAACACAGAAGGAGGAGGAACAAGTATGTTTCCATAACAGCAGCTAAGAGTGAACAACAACCACTCTTCAGATATCACTTGGCCTTCACACTTCTGTGGCTTTTAGGTGCTGTTATACACATGCACAAACATACAGACATATTCATTTGCTGTATATTGTTGCTTTTATACTGGTAGATGAGTATTACAGGCTGACCATAGGAACCTAATTCAGCTCTGATATGGTATGGACCAAATCCTCAACCAGAACAAAGTAGCTTGTTTCAACTGCTTAGACTGAAACCGAACCAGTTCTGACCAGGGAAGAACCAGGGCCCATCAGACTACCTTGGCTTACGTGGCCTAAAAGCTGATACAGAACCATCAAACACTTTCACAAAGTCAAAACTATTGGGCAAGTGTTGGATGGATGTAATACTCCAAGAATATGTACAGTCTAGCGGAAGGTGTCCCTGCCCATGGCAGGGGCTGGTAGTAGATAAGCTTTAAGGTCCCTTCCAACCCAAACCAGTCTGGGATTGTAAAAAAGTGAAACAAGAATTAAAGCATAAAAAAATCTAGGGTTTGATGATTGCAGGAGAAAGAACAAATGTATCCCCGAAGTGGTGTTTGTTGGCAGCCTCAAGTAATCCTCTGGCTACTGATGGCAGTGCTGGAAGAGCTGCAATATGCATGGAGGTTACGTAGCCTGGCTGAAGCCATGACATGGGAAAAGTAATGACTCTTAGGAAGAAGGATCATGAGGTTATCAAATATAGACACCCTGCTTCTCCCAACTGCAAATAAAAATGAGAAAACCAGCTATCTTTATACAAGGAATTAAAACAAACAAACACAAAGATAAAATTACATTTCTCTGGCTTGGAAACCATGGCTCTGGTCTGACATCATGCCCTCCCCCTATGCACGTACGACACCTGCACGAGGCGAATGGAAAACACTAGCAAAATAGAGCTTTTTTATATCATCATTTTGCACAAGTAAAAAGGATAAATAACAGAATACCTAAGTGGAAAATGAGCAGCTGGAGGCTGGAGTAACCTCAGCACATCTGGAATGGCACCAGATACCAGGCACTGGAGCCCCTGATGTTTCTCTAAATTCAAGATCCACTTTTTCTCCCAACCTAAGTGTTGGAGATGCTCTCCCATGGCTGGTTGCTGAAATTCTCAGACTGAGAACTAGCTGGAGATAAAAGATCAGCTGGGGAGTTTGACTTGCTGGAGAACTATGACAAAACCCTGCTTAATCGTGGACACGGGAGTAGGTCGTAGAGAGTAAGTATTTCTGGCTGTTGGTAGGGGGATTTTAAGGGTCAGGAAAGTTGGTCTACCAGCAGTAAGCAATGGGAATGAGGAGGAAGGCAGCTCAGAGAGGGGATGGAAGAGGGGACCACTGTGGACAGCGCATCATTAAGCACATGGCTCCAAGTGCTACTTGAGCAGGGCAGTGCCCGTATCTGAACATTAGCACTGTAAGCCAGTACAATGTATTTCCACGTCTCAGACATGAAGTTCCTCAGGGGAAAATTCAGAATCCGATTACCATGCAAATCCAGCTGGGATGCTGGGATGCAGCTCTCTTACTTCTCCATCCCCCAATCCTTCCTTTCTCTGCTGAAAAATGACTTGGGTGTCCAAATTGCCTCCTGAAGTATGTATCTACCCCCCAGAAGCATTATTGGACTTGTGCAGATGGGTATACACAGCTCTCCAACAGTTACAACTACAGTATGTGACTTGCCTATCACATATTGGATCAAACAGAGAAGCAACATTCAGATCATTTTTGTGATCTGTCAGTTCTTATTTGATCATCATTTCATAATCCAGTAGTTCTGTTCACTCACACTCTTTGTGTGATCACCTTTTCCCCTGGATTGTTTGCATGATATTAAACCGCGATGGTTTTATTTATCCATTTCTTTTTAAAAGGCCAATTCTTCACAACTCAAAAGGTAAATTCAGGCTCAAGATAAAAAGTAACCCACTGGGTTCTGATTTTGCATCATTTTATGGCTTTGGCAGTTTTTTCTTAAGCAGAAGCATAAAGATATTCCCTTAAAACTCATCTCCAGAGTGAATTGCTCATTATAACACCTACGTTGGTCTTTTTACAAAGGCTACCATTAAAAAGAGATCACAGTTGTCCACAGTATTGCATTTAGCATCCAATAGTCAACACCAGAGTACAATAGGCTCCACATTCTGACAATCGCTGCTAAATGCTCAGTTTTTCCAATAACAACCATTGTGGGAGCCCTTTTTCTAATAGAGGAAATGTAAATACCATGTGAAAAGATCAAAAGGTGAATCAGCTACTTATCTAAATCACAGTAGCCCCAGATAAAGTCTGCCCCATTGCCGTAAATAGATTACCGTAAGTAATGTATGGAAAGAGCTGATTATGGAAGGAATCTCAAATCCTGCTGAAAATTTGATACATACCAAACTTTACCAAAGATGTTTTCAATGGTTAAAAGCTTTGCATATATAGCTATGAGTACAAGGAAACCATTGTAAGGTATATAGACGAGAACAAAAGAAAATAGAAGCACTTCAACAGCTTTGCTGTTATTACCTCCTCTACCATTTTGCCAATTTCATTATCTTTACATATAGTACTGTAACTCCAACACATATAATGCAAACAGATTTAATCCTAAATGCATTTTCAGCTTGGGTTTCCCACATAAGGATCGTAAATCTAGAATGGGAAGCCTGAAATCATTAAAGTCACATATTTATAAAATCATATTCAATTAGGTTAAAAACGTGCAATTTCTGTCATCATGTCATAAAAAGATGTGTTTTTCTCTCAGATCTACTATAAAGAAAAGCTACCTATATTGTTACAGATAGAGGCTGTTTTCAATCAGTTACAAGGAGCAATCCAATTACTGGATGGTTTAGTGCAGTAACTGACTCCAGACTAATTTAATTTCTTTAGGTCTCTAAAGATCAATTGATCTGATTTGTTTCCCTCCCCAAAGGCTGTTTAGGAAAAAGCAGGCTTAAATACCTGGAAATGAAATACAAAGCTCTGTACACTTTCACACTACTTAGGTCATTCGGAAAAGCTGGAACTCGTGATAAATGAGTGCTCTCTGGCCCTAACATCACAGGATGCTTTACGGGAGACCATTAGGATCACCGTGCGGATTATGCATGCACATGCTTAGGAAGCAGTGCATGCAAGTAATTTTCACAGCTTCAGAGTAACTGTTCAGCTTTCAAGACCTGTGCTAATGCATGTTTGGCCCACATAGCCTTTTTCCTAGAAAATAAGTATTTTTCTCTGTAATCTTCTAAGCTGTTTCCAACTAGACCAAGCAAGGGTCATGCTGTGCTATTCTGTCTACCACCTACATCTTGTAATGCATCTCGCAATGGGTATTAAGTGAGAAATTCTTCCTCTTGTCATATAGAATCACAGACTGGTTTGAGTTGGAAAGGAACAATTCCAACCCCCTGCCATGGGCAGGGACACCTTCCATAAGGGCAGGTTGCTCCAAGCCCCTGTGTCCAGCCTGGCCTTGAACACTGCCAGGGATGGGGCAGCCACAGCTTCTCTGGGCACCCTGTGCCAGCGCCTCAGCACCCTCACAGGGAAGAACTTCTGCCTAGTGCCTAATCTAAAATCTGCCCTGGTTACTTGTTTGATTGTCATACCGTATTAAATATCTCACTTTGCTTTTTCGTTCGCTCTGTATCAGATTCCTTTAAGCAATTTTGCTGGCGCTAACATGAAGTCTGTAGAACCAGTGGGCACTTAAAAGAACGTCATTCTCATCTGCCTGAATATTTTAATGCTGGAACTGAATAAAACCCTTGGTGTTTCTGAACCATATCAGATAACTTAGGAAATTCTCAAAGAGTTTCTTACCAGCCCTTCTGTGTGTTACACTATGACTATCTCATTACTTCATCTGTTGCGCAGCAGTTTCTGGGGTTATTTTTAAATACCATTCCCTAATGAGGGCTAAACTTTCCAATCTATGTCAAAATAAGTCCTTAACTACACTTAGACTCCCAAATACAGCATTTTAATATCATTTAAATACTTTCCACATTCTGCTTCTTGGATTTATTGTAGGTTTCATATGTGGCTACCTTATCTTTCATAGCAACGTTTGTGTCTGGGCTAGGCTGCCTGTCTCAGGCTCTATTCTTACACTTATCAATAAACAAAAGGGCACTGCGGTTTATGTTCAGCATTTCTGACTCCGTGCCATGTGCTGTTATAATAAGATGTCCTCTGGAAAAATTCCCTTCATATCCAGCACCACGATAGTCGGTTCGTCTGCACAGAGGTAACTAAGTTTTTCTCCCAGCTTATCTATTCAGAGTCTCTCAGCCCTTGCAGAGCTGTGTCATTAGATGTCGCCTGCCTGTTGAACAAGGAAACTGAAGTGTGAAAAATCAAAGCATCTGCTCTTCCTACAGGTCTTGTCTTGACTATTTATTGCAACAAACCTCAGCTTTGGGTATTCTTTACCTTAGTACTTTGCCTGTACAGCAAGCTATGCTATTTTAATCAAATCTGGTTTGTTTCTTTTTCCAATTTCAACAAAGGCTTTCAATTAGGAAGCAATTTCTAAGAACTTTGCAAGTGTGCAGTGCAAAATTACTCTTCTTTAGCCGATTTCTCAGCGTATCACTAATGGTCTGGTCACTGGCAAGGTATAATATACACCACTAACTCCCACCCGTGAAGCTGCTTAGATTGATGTACTTCTGCAGTGCCGTAAAGACTTTCCCTAGCTCTATAGGTATGACTTCATTGAGCAGTTTGTCCCCTATATGCACCTGCGAAAGATGATTCACAGATACATCTGGATATCCCCAGATGACATAGGAGCCTGGAGGGTTTTGGCCTCTCCAAAATTTCTTTCGTGACTGTGTGCTTACAGGGAAATTTGGATGTGCTATATCCATCTCCATCAAGTTCCCTTCCAGCCTAAAGGACACAGGCAGCTTAATTTGCTTCGTTTGCCAAACTGTTTGACACGGTATCATAAAAATGTGACATGCTGGAAAGCTACCAAGAGATTGAAGTTTATTTCCTACTCAACTGTGGGTTAATGCTTCTTTTCCCTATGGCAGCAGTTGCTTATAATGAGCTATACACACACAAGACTCAACAGTTTCCAGATAAAGCTTTCCCCTGGTGCAGCCTGCAGTACAGTTTTGGTGAAACAAAAATGGCATCTTTGTCATCAGAGTGGGAGTGATGGGATTCATCCTGATGGCAATAATTGCTGACTTCAGTGTCTGGGACTGCTGAAGTGTATTTTGGGAAGCTCCCCTCTCTTTTCCACTGTGTGAGCAGTGGGGAGCTATAAAGATGTTTCTCACAGGACCACTACCCTTGTTTCCCACTGACCCAATTCACAGCCCTCAGCAGGATTAAATGGCACGATAAGAAAAAAGCTTTTCATTCTGAAGTTGTCAAGCTGACCCTTTCTCCCTCCCCCTTCAAGAAGTCCCCTCAGGAAGATGAATATATCAGCCCCAACTGGAGCAGATGTCAAAACTCAAACCAGATCTTTCTTCATAAAGTTTATAAGTATTTTTAAAGGAGGTGGAGGAGGCTTACTGTATGCAACAAGATAACGCTAAAATGCACAGCTTCTCAGGAGTTGAAAGGATGCTTCTCCTACAAACTCTCTCTTCTCTTTATCTTATCTGCATGGAAAGTAAACAGAAAGTCCCCATTACCTCTCGATATCAGTGAGTCTGGAAGAGTCCCGGAATCCTTTAGCAAAAGGGTTGCTGTCAATTTTCAACTTGGTTATCTGGGAACACAGAAAAGAGCAACGCAACATGAATACAGCATTAAGGTGTTGCAGCGTACAAAGTGTTAACCGATCCATCCTCCTGACTTCACTGCTGATTTTATCCATGCTCCTTGTGTGTGTGCATGTGTGCTAGCTGCTCTTGACATGCTGCAAAGCTGGCAGGGGCAAACCAGGTTGTATTACACATATGGCAATGGAAAGACACAGTGGTCTCAGCCCTCATGTTACCCAGAGCGGGAGGAACCCACCCATGTTTACAGCATCAGTGCTTCCAAGTGCTTTAAGAGCATGAATTAGGCTGTCTTTTCCATGAGCAACACAGAGCACCCTGCTAACATCTGAGCCTCGTTGGTGGAGCTGCACATCAACTCCTTTGAGCCCAAATCAGGAGCAAATGTTTTCAGCCAAACCTACCAGCCATCACACTGGGGCAGTTTAGCTGTTGGAAAGAGGCTGAGGAAGGGAATGAGGGAATTAAAACGTGGAGGAGAACTCAGATTTAAAGTGATGGAACTTGGGTTAAAGGAGTAACCCCGTTAAAACTGTCACAGCCCTGGGAAACCAGAGATCTTACAACCAAAACTCTCATCCCTTCTTCAGTAAGCAGCTATAAAGCTGCCCAGTGCATCCTGTCAGCCTTTCCACTCTGCTCAAGAGTCCCTTTGCCCCAGAGCATCGGGGCTCCCCTTCCTTTTGCAGTGAAACTTTTCAGCCATAGGTGATGGCTATCACTGTGGTTTTATGGGAGCAGGAAATAGATATACCACTACCCTTATGAAACATTCTAGCTGTCCAACCAGATGAGATTTGGTGAATAAAACCTGAGACATCATCATAACGTTCAGATTTTCCAGCCATACTTCTTGCAAGAATTCAAACTAAAGCTGTAAGTGGGAGTTAGAGATTGACAAGGGACATCACAGGACTTGTCCTGCCAGGCAGTGAATGCCACCAACTCTAGCTGAAGCCCATGGAAATAACAGCTCTCAGCACTTCAGACCGAGTGGCTGTGTCGGCCTGGCTTTCCTCAAAAAAAGCCTTTATTGAAGAGGCCACAACCTCTTTTTTTAATAGCTGGCCCTTGAGACTCAGCAAGAAAAGGGATCTTTTCCAAATCCTCAAACAATCAAATGGTCTCAAACAACAGTATTTCAAAATGGGGTGGGTTCTCCTCCAAATTAAAAAAAAAAAATAAATAAAAATAGTTAAAAAGGACACTGAGCCCAACTTTTCATTATGACAAAGAGATGTGCTGGGAGGGAAAGGCTTACAAAGACAAAACATGAGTATTTAACTACTGGTCTGCAGTATACGAACGATGCGCTGCGCGGCTGCCACCCTGGGAAAGTCACTGCATCCCTGGGCCGCTGCCTTCCCTGCTCACTGTCTTGGGTCCATACGGGTCTCCCAAGCTCTCTGGGGAATGTCCTTGCTTTGAGGCACCAGGCAGGAGCTGCTGCAGCTCACCTGTGGCTGGCCAAACAGCACTGGCTGAGAGTTTGGGGCTGTCTCGTGGTGGTACAACCACCAGGTACAACTGGTGGAAACCTCCCTGAACACCAGCCTTGTCACAGGACCTTGCAGCAGTTCAGCAAGTTACTTATAGTCTTATTCTACTCCCAAGACGCCCGTAAGCCCTTGAGTTATGGTGATGTTGCAAAAAAGTTGGTGCCTCACGTACAGTGAACGTTTTTATGGCAGCATCCTGAAAACTACCTTGAAAAGAGACAAGCTCTGACTAGTTCCATTGACTTAGATCACCAACACACCAAGCCAACTGCACTGCAGAATAATAAGGACATCTATTCATCTCTTGAGCATGTTTTCACCCATCAGACTTACGTTTTCTAATATTAAAGATTTGGTATGACATCACAAGAGAAACCTTTTGTATACGCCGATGCCAGATGAGACTCACAATCATTTATGGCCATATTTTTCCTGAGAGACTGTCTCACAAACAACCAGAGAACATCTGCTAGAAAGCATTTTAAAATGAAATCTGACCTACAATTCAACTCTGTGGCAGTGGTTTGACTGTTTAAATAAATGCATGCCCTTTAAATCTTAAATTATGAGATAGTTTGTTGAAAGTGTAATGTATTTAGCTTTTATCTAATAACCTCCAGAAATGTAATCAATCCCTCCTTAAAACAGTTCTGAAAGAAATGGCAAAAATGAAAAAAGGCTCTGTTTTCATTAGTCATAAATAAAAAGACAGCATCAACCTCTAGGGGTTCTGGAGATGTTCCATTGAGAAGTTTTCCAGGACTCAATGTATGTGCTTTGGGAAGGTTAGTTTAGAAACATCTCTGGTGTAAATAGCGTCTGTAAACACAAATCCATCCTACAGAAATAGATTTCAGGTTTAGCTGGTTTTGTGCCTGTAACTATTTTGCTGGTTTCTAAAGAAAGTTACGTGCAAAAATCACCTTGTATTCCTGAGATCGCCAGGATGCATTTTCTGCAGCATTCACATATAAACCTCAGTTTAAAATCAATACATTCAGATATTAAAGCCTTAATGTGGGAAGTGGGATCTGTCACAAGGACTGACTTAATACTACACTGTTATCTTCAGGGCTTCTTCTGCCTCTGTGCAGCGGTTGCATTTTATTCATAGCACTTAGAAATTAATTACTTTTGCTCATTAAATAGTCCAGCAGGTACATTGACTCCGGGGTGCTCCTGCCCACATGTTGGGACAGTACTTGTAGTTTATTTAGCTTGGTAAGAGGTATTTTTTCTTTAAGTGCCACAGTTATTAAGCCCTTAAAGTACATTCTGAATCTCACTGAAGCCAACATCATATTTCCACTGACTTAAATATTAAAGCCCTATCCACTGTCAAGCGGAGCCTCTGCTCTCTGTTTATATACTTCCTAAAATTACTCATTAGCAATCCATTGTTATGATCTCCTCCATTTTGTATATATTATTCACTGGCATGCAAATTGAAATTCAAACATCTGGATGTAATCTGGGCAGCCTCTGAAAAGCATATCTCTGAGTGATTTCCCTTACGTTTAAGCCTTACATCTTAATTAGCCAGCTTTTTAAGGCCATGAAATAATCCTGTGCAAACCAGTGTCTCTCTCAGCTAATAGCTTGTGGCATCAAAGATCTCTGCAAATAAGAACAGTTCCTTAATGAGTTATAATTAAAAAAGGACTACATGATAATATGCAAACAGCTTTGTATAGGCAGAAGGGAGGACAAATGAAAGCCACTTTCATGTCATCTTTACTCCCATGAATAGTCCTTAGGGCTCTTTGAAGTTGGTAGTACTACCCATATACGTAAGAATTACTCCTGAATATGAATTAGATTGGGCACGATCACAGCAGACACTGGCATGGAAAGGTAGGTTATATCAGAAAGTTTCCTAGCTGGAAAACTGGGAAAGATGGAATTGGGGAAAAGAGAGTTCTCAGAAGGGTGGGATTCAGTTAAATCCATGGAAGTTAGCGAGTGTACTCACCAGTTGATTCTGGTAGGCGGTAACAGCAGTAAAAACTGTCTCTGGAAAGATGAACGTCCTGAACTCTTCCTTTTTTTTTCTTCCGATTTCAGGTTTAGCAAAGAAGCCGTGTGATCCTTCTTCTTAATAATGTGCACCCGTGGCTGGTACTTGTGCATGGAGTTCAGAATGATCTGCAAGAAGGAGCGACAAGGCACTGTCCTGAGAGGAAGCTTAACAGCACCCTCAAAGGCACAGAGGGGGATAACAAGGTCTAATTCACACTTTGGGGGTGATGTCTGAAATCGAGCTAGCCAGGGGCTGATCTTCAGAGGAAACTCTGCAGCCCCTTTTGGGCAGTCCCAGGAAAGGAAGGCAGAAAAGCAGCCATCCCAGGAGCTGGTTTCCTTTCACTCCTACGCCACAGGTGAGCACATATTTTTCTAAAGCATAAATACCTGTTCCTACAGGTGAGGTGTTTTACATACGGACTTTGTTACTGCTAGTGTGTGCCCGGGTTTGCAGGTGCCAGCTGCAGGGGAACATACAGTGCTCAGGAGAGCTCATGGTTCAGAATCCACACTTGCAGAAATGTGCAGGTGCAGAATGAAAACAAGAATCCCTAAAATAAATATATATATATATA
>NW_009915556.1:2500-2769 GCF_000696875.1 Nestor notabilis | reverse complement strand
GGTACTCGGCCGGGGTCACCGTGTGCTCGAAGACAGTGAAGTTGGGCACGTGGTTGAAGCTCAGGGACAGCTCGGCCAGTGTTTGGTGCAGCTTGTCCATGCTGGGGAGAGGTGACAGGGGCCGTCAGCCACCCACAACCCCATGGGGACAAGCCCTTGGTCACACCGTGGCCTCACATCACTCCATGGTCATCGCCAACATCTGGTGGCCACCAGCTCCTCTCCATCCCTAGAGTTTGGTGGCCACCCGCCCCTGTCCATCCCCAACA
>NW_009915556.1:0-1855 GCF_000696875.1 Nestor notabilis | reverse complement strand
CAGCCCCTGTCCACCCCCAATGTTTGGTGGCCACCAGCTCCTGTCCATGCCCAGTGCCTGGTGGCCACCAGCCCCTTGCCCACCCTGGTGGCTCTCACTTGGTGGTCAAGGTCCGGTCCTTCCTCTGGCTCTCAGCCCCTGGCTTGTCCCTCTCAGGTTCCCCCTTCTTGGGTGGCTGCTTGAGGCTCTTCTTGCTCCGGGCTTTGCTGATGGTGGAGGCGCAGTGCTTGGGCAGCAGCTGATGGACATGGGCCATGGGTTACACCAGGGGACAACCCAAACGGGACCTCCAGGACCAAAGGTGACCATCCCCGAGGTTGAATTAGGGGGGAACCTGCCGGTTCTTCCCCTCTGCTGTCTCAGTGGAGGACATGGAGATCACAGAGGTCCAAGAGGACACAGAGATCCCAAAGGACATGGAGAACCCAAAGTCTACAGACATCCTGGAGACCCAAAGGTCACAGAGATGGATGGTGGGACACTGGGATGGGTTGAATGGAGAAGGTTTGGATGCCCCATCCCTGGCAGTGTTCAAGGTCAGGTTGGACACAGGGGCTTGGAGCAACCTGCTCTAGTGGAAGGTGTCCCTGCCCGTGGCAGGGGTTGGAACTGGAGGAGCTTTAAGGTCCCTTCAATTCCATGGTTTTATGATTCCATGATCCTGAAGGTGACGGAGACCTCAAGGTCATGGAGAACTCCAGGTCATGGAGCCCTCAGAAGCCCTGAAGACTCCAATGACCACAGAGACCTTGAAGCTCATGGAGACCCCAATGACCAACGATCTTGGTGGCCCTGGAGACGTGGCCCTACCTGCTCGCTGAGGTTGTGCTGCTCAGCACAGGCGTCCATGACACACACACTGGCCTGACGGGCCATCTCCTCCAGGAACTTATTGCACATCCCCAACGCCACGGCCTCCAGGTGGGGATACTGCAACGGGACAACCATGGAAGCACCACAGGACATGGGCATGGAGGCCACCAGTCCCCCCTTGCATCCCTGCGGGCAGCAGGACCCACCTCCTCGGGGCACATGGGGTGGAGGCAGCGGGAGAAGTGGCTGCAGAGCAGGGGGAAGGCGATGCTGTAGCGGAGCATCGAGGGTTCCTCCAGTGTGGTCAGGAACATCTTCTCCATGGAGCGAGGGTAGAAGCTGCAGAGGGGCAGGAGAAGGGACAAAGGGGGCAGGAGATGGGATTTGTCCCTCCCGTGCCAGGTGTTTGTCCTTCCTATCCCCATGCCCATGTCACCTAATGGTGCCCGACCTCTCCCATGGGTGCCACCTCCATCCCGTCACCCAGCACACGTGGGCACCTTCCCATGCGGGATATGGGGCAGGATGTGGCTTGGGGACCCCCAGCGATGGGAGCTGAGGTGCCGGTGGGGAAGCTGAGGCTCACCACAGGTCGGACAGGTCCGAGACCTCGTCCAGCAGCTCCTCCAGCGAGTCCAGGATCTTGGTGTGGAACACGATGAGGTTCATGGCACGACCCACGTCCGGGTTGGAGCCCAGCGGCAGCGGAGCCTTCGCCACGCTCGTGTAGGCCTGGGGGGACAGAGGGGACAGGGATGGGGCCAAGGGTGGGGATTGGGATGGGGACAGTGGTAGGGAAGGGGATGGGACAGGGACAGGAACAAGGATGGAGATTGGGATGGGGACAGGAACAAGGAGAGGGACAGGGATGGGGAGAGAGGAAGGGGATGGGGACAGGAATGGAGACAAGGATGAAGATTGGGAAGGGGATGAGGATGGGGACAGTGGTAAAGAAGGGGATGGGGACAGGGATGGAACAAGGGTGGAGACTGGGATGGGGACAAGGATGGGGACAGTGGTAAGGAAGGGGATGGAACCAGGA
>NW_009915555.1:0-853 GCF_000696875.1 Nestor notabilis | reverse complement strand
TGTGGGGATTTCACACCATCAGTCGATCCTTGTCCCCTCCCCAGCGGTGTGAATGGGTGCGATTGAAGCCAGCAGCCCCTGGAGCTGCCCGCAGCGAAACTGCTGCCTCTGAACGCAAGTGGGGCTCAGCGAGGGGATGTGGCGAGGAATCGTGCCAGGCACACCGGGATGCTGCACCCACCGGCACCACCGGCACCCTGCGCCCAGCCTGCCCCAGGCACACGTCCAGCAGCAAGCCCAGAGCCACACCACGGCTGCCTGTGAGTGTTTGGGTCCTATTTTAGCCCCTGGCTGCAGTGACCAGGGTGAAGGGGATGAACTACCTGGAGGGGAAAAAGCGCAGAGGGTCCTGCTGCAGCCTGGGAATGGACAAATTCCCCTCTCAAGGCTGGCTCTTCTCACAGAGCCATCGGAATAATGGGGCACACCAAAGCCAGCAAACCCCAGGGAAGCCCCAGGAGGAGCCGACTCCAGCACCACCACCCATAGCTCAGAGTGGATTTCCATTTAAAAGAACATCCCGGGCACACAGGGCTGGTTCCTCCTCCCAGAGCTCTCCATGTTCAACCTGAAGCATGAGGGAAGGGAATTTCCACCCCCTCAATCACGATGCTCCCCCCTGAGGCATCCAGTTGTAGGAAGTTCATGTCTGGGGGTTCCAACACCCACCCAGGGACTTGTTACACTTCCACTGGGAAGTTCCAAGCAGTTATGAGAAACCCTGAATCCACCAAGCTGGGAAAGACCTGTAAGAGCATCAGGGCCAAGCACTGCCCAGCAGTGCAGAACTTGAGGACATTTCACATTAAACCCGGGATAGAACGTACGGTGGGAGCTGCGTGCGCCCAAACGC
>NW_009915554.1:12448-18355 GCF_000696875.1 Nestor notabilis | reverse complement strand
CCTTTGGTCCCCCCTGCTGGGTGATAGACCCCGTCCCAGTTCCCCCCAGCACCGTGTGTGTGCAGAGGCTGAGCCCAGCATCTCTTTTCCTGTTACTAGGATGGGAATCCATGGCTTGGCCAAGCTTATTGCGGACGTGGCACCTGGTGCCATCCGGGAGAACGACATCAAGTCTTACTTCGGCCGGAAGGTGGCTATAGATGCCTCCATGAGCATCTACCAGTTCCTGATCGCCGTGCGGCAGGGAGCTGATGTCCTTCAGAACGAGGATGGTGAGACCACGAGCCACCTGATGGGCATGTTCTACAGGACCATCCGCATGGTGGAGAATGGCATCAAGCCAGTGTATGTCTTCGATGGCAAACCCCCCGAGCTGAAGTCAGGGGAGCTGGTAAAGAGAACCGAGCGCCGGGCTGAGGCTGAGAAACACCTTCAGGAGGCTCAGGAGGCTGGAGAGGAGAACAACATTGAGAAGTACAGCAAGAGGTTGGTCAAGGTGACCCAGCAGCACAATGATGAGTGCAAGAAGTTGCTAACCCTGATGGGTATCCCCTATGTGGAGGCACCAGGGGAGGCTGAAGCCAGTTGTGCTACCTTGGTGAAGGCTGGGAAGGTCTATGCGGCCGCCACGGAAGATATGGATTGTCTGACCTTTGGCAGTCCTGTGCTGATGAGGCATCTCACTGCCAGCGAGACAAAGAAGCTGCCCATCCAGGAGTTCCACCTGAACCGTATTCTGCAGGACATGGAGCTGACCTGGGAGCAGTTTGTGGATCTGTGTATCCTCCTGGGCTGTGACTACTGTGCGAGCATCCGCGGCATTGGGCCCAAGCGTGCTGTTGAGCTCATCAAGGAGCATAAAACCATCGAGAAGATCATTCAGCAGATAGACACCAAGAAGTACCCTCTGCCTGAGAACTGGTTGCACAAAGAGGCCCAGAAGCTCTTTTTAGAGCCTGATGTGGTCAACCCTGACACTATTGATCTGAAGTGGACCGAGCCGGATGAGGAGCAGATCGTCCAGTTCATGTGTGTGGAGAAGCAGTTCAATGAGGAGCGGATCCGTAATGGGGTCAAGAGGCTGAGCAAGAGCCGTCAGGGCAGCACGCAGGGCAGGTTGGATGACTTCTTCAAGGTGACAGGCTCCATCACATCAGCCAAACGCAAAGAGCCAGAGGCCAAGGGGTCAGCAAAGAAGAAAGCCAAGACCAACAATGCCACGGCCTCAAAGACCAAAAAGGGGAAGTAACCAGAGTGGCTGGTCACACCCCCCTGAGATTGGTTTTTATGTTCAACCAGGAACTGTAGGCTAATAACAAACTGTAAGTTCTCTGTCCTGTGTGTTAGTGCTAAGAAAGATGCTGCAAAGCACTTCCTGACAAGGCTAGGTTAGTGAATCAGACACTGCAGCAGCAGTAATGCACGAGAGCTGAAACAACTGCAGTGGAGGGGTGAGGAACATGGCAGTAAAGCAACAGCATTCATCATTTAGGGACTTCTAATAAGGCCACCAGGGCTGGAAGTGATACCCAGGCTGTGGAGGTAAAGGGAGGTGCTGGTGATAAACACTCCATGTGATTTGAGAGATAAAGGGTTAAACACTTAGAGAGCAAACTGGGTCCAAATGATGGAGGTTTTCTGACACAATCCATCAGAAGGAGGTAGGTGGAAGCAGCAGAGGCTAAAGGAGAAACCTTAGATGTGAATTAAAGAGTCTTGGAAGTAACAAAGCGAACTTCTCACTTCAGTGAGGATAGGGTACAGGTTCCCTCCTTTGTTTCAAATAAGGTTGGAATCCCAATTCCAGCAACATTCTGCCCCCCTCTTAGTGTGTAAACGGAGGACAAGCTGAGGCTGCATCTCTCCCAACCTGAATTTTGCTGCCAGGTTCTGGTTTATGTTTAGGAAGAAAAATGTCAGTTAACCTAGAATAGAAACTTGTTCACTTCCTTATTCTATGATGCATCCTCCCTGTTGTACACACAGAGACAGGTCCCAGGCTAAGAAAAAGTGCTGCTTTCTTCTCTTGTTTTATTTTATTCTGTTTTGCATAGGCTGTTCCTTGTCCAAGCAATGTGCTGAGCTTTGTTTTCAGAATAAAATTTGTACACAAACACCATGTTTCTCATTCTCTGGGGATGTGGCTTAAACATCAGTGCTGAAGGTTGTACAGGTAAAGAAAAACCCCTCTTTTAGAGGGAAAACCAAGAGCAAATAGATAAAGCAGAGGCCTGAATACAGGAGATCCCAGTTTTAAGCTTTTGGATGCTGTGTAGGCATGAAAAATCTGTGGGGCAACTCTGCCAAGTTGTAAAGTAAAAAGCTCAGGGGTTGTAGTGACAGAACAAGGGGTGATGGGTTCAAACTGAAACAGGGGAAGTTCAGGCTGGAAATAAGGAAGAAGCTCTTTACAGGTTGCTCAAAGAAGTGGTAAATGCTCCATCCCTGGCAGTGTTCAAGGCCAGGTTGGACAGAGCCTTGGGTGACATGGTCTAGGGTGAGGGGTCCCTGCCCATGGCAGGGGGTTGGAACTAGATGATCTTAAGGTCCTTTCCAACCCAAACTAATCTATGTTCTATAAGATGGGCTTGTTTCCCAGGGGAATTCCATCAATATTGCTGAAATAATGTGGGTTTTTAAGCTATCTCAGAACTTTTCTTCACTGTAGAGTGAAGTGTGGCAGCAGGCACTGTGCATGGGGTTCTAGAGTTGGGTCCTGCCTGGAAAAGGGCATCTGGACCAGAGCACCAAAAGCTTAAATCTGCTTCTCTGTTCTGGTGGGTTTTCACAAGGTTTTGGCTTAATCCCAATTCCAAGCCTTAAAATTAAGGTGTTTGTCAAGAGGAAGCCTCAATGCTTCAAACAAGGGCAGGTAGTTGGTGTGGTGTGTTATCCCATCATGTTACTTGTGGAACCTGTAGCCAGGAAAGCACTGCAGGGAGAAATCAGAACTTAAAGTCAACATGAGGGGTGATGTTTTATCACTTTTTCTGTGTATTTGTGTATTTAAGAAGGTTTCTGTCTGTGAGTATTTGTGTTTTCAGCCCTGAATCCTTGCCCTCAAACCACAAGCTTTTTTCCTTCAGCTGGAAAAACCTGGAACTTCTACTTGTCCTGTTGCTGGTTTGTCTTTTCTAATGGAGAAGTGGAGCCTGGACTAAGTCCTCAGTGCAGTTTTCCCAGGAGGTTTTAAGGTGAAATCCTGGCCTTTCTGGGGTGTTTTAGTGTCCACCACATCCCACTTCCTCTCCCTCTCCCACCTTTCCCATCCAAGCATTCATTCCATCCACATTCAGTTGGTCACCAGGGTAAGTTATCCCTACGCTATTGTAACACATAGTAGGCCGTACTGCTGGTCTGGTATGATACACAGTAGGCAATATTGTATGTTATATAGTAGGCTAAACACTATGAGTTTCAAATGATGAAGATACTTGTCTTTTGATACATGTTTATTGCATGTATAAAGCTACCAGTGAAAATGGATTTAAATACATTTTTCTATGGTGTTGCCATGATCTGACATCCTTAACTGATACTCACCTGGTAGTCACAGTGGTTCAGGCATTTTATCTACTCAGATTTCATTGCTTGTGTTACTTCATTTCAAAACACACTAAAGACAAAAAACTGGGATTGGTTTTCCTGATTTGTATTCCCTTAAATGTTTCAATCCATAATTTGCCCTAACAGAAGCTTCTTAATTCGATATTCCTGGTTTATCTCTGAACTCTATCATTGGTAACAGTGAAACGGGGTTTTGGTGAGGGGGTGAATGATGAAAGAAATAATCATATTTGGAAGTAGTAGGTGGGAAAAGGCATATAGCAAGGAAGTAAATGAAGTCAGCAGCAGGAAAAAGAAGCTGCAGCCTTGAACTCTGCCCACTTCTTCCTGGCCTCAGCATCATTGTAGTAGTAGCAGTAGTACGTTATGATGTATCACACTGTCACAATGCCACAAATAGCTCAAGGAATGAGACAGATGACAAAACATTTTAACAACATTGAACTGCCCTTTCATGTACCTTTAATTCACTTAAAGGAACATGAAAGTTTGCTGCTGTTTTGTCAATTGATGCACACAAAACTCCCTTGAAATGAATATAATTTCTCAAAGAGCCTCAGGTAAAATCATGAGTATGATCACAGAAATGAGGTTTGGTGTTTGTACACTTGGCTTGTGCTGAAGTACACGTTGTGCTTCGTACATTTGGGTTGGGAGTGCATCTCCTCTGCCTCCATGGCTCTCTAGGTGCAGCTGCAGTGGTGATCTCCAGGTACAGAGTGATCTATGTGAGACACAAGGGAGGGTTTAAGTCCAAGCTGTAAAAACCATTGCATATACAGGGAGATAAAGTGATTCATGTGCACATTTGACTTTGGTTGCAGCACTTGGTGCTTTCAGGTACCTTAAACTATGGTTTAAGTGAAGCTCTAGACTTGCATAGTTCAAACAGCACAATAAATTTCGACCCCTGGCATCCCATTAAACATTACTTAGCCCCATTCATACAGCTTCTTTCCCACCTCTGGCTCAGCAGAGAAGTAAACTTCCCCGCTCCACATCAGCACTAAGGTTAATGAGTGTTGCACCATTACCTGGAGGGGGGAGGACCCAGGTCCAAACCTCTTCCAGGCTCTGCTGGGAGTCTCTTTGCTCAGGTTTACTTCAGGGATTTTATCCATCGGGACCAAAGAAGTAAATAAACCCAGATGCTGTCCCCTTGCACGAGCCCTTTGGGACAGCGCCAACACCCGCTCTGGTCAAAAAGCTTCTTCCTGACAGAGCTGCTGCATTACTTGGTCTTGCCTCATCCATGAGCTGCTGATTCCTGCATTGGAGCCACCTGAAGAATGGAGGAAAATAGGTCATGGCTCTTTCTTCTGCCTTAAGGTAATGCCCACACCTTGTGTGTAGATCCCAGAAAGATGCATAATGATGCTGGGTATGGATCTGGTATTGTGCGGGGAAGCAGGATCCTAGGCTTAGGCTCCAAATGTAGACTCAGAACAGACCCCATAGCATTCAAGCTTGTAAGTTGACTGATTTGGGGCAAAAAGCTCAACAAGAACATACCTGAGCTATATATTTTCCATAGATCTGAGTTTCTAGGCATTATCTTCAGGCTGTGTAAGTGTGTGTCACCATCTAATGGTGATAAAACCTCAGGGAAAGCATTTAAAAAGCTGCTTTTCTGCCCCAACCATAAACTGAAGAGGACGAGCTACACCACAGCATGCAGCACAGAAAGACTTCGAGTGTCACACAGGGCTCATTCCATGAGGAAATGGTTATTCCTCAATGGCAGAAGGTGGGAACTTGGTCCTAGCCATGGAATTGGATGATCTGTTACAGATTTCTGTGTATGGATGTTGGTGTGCTCTCAAAAGATGCTATTTTAGTGGCAGGGAAAAGCAGCTGCAGCCAAAATCTAGAAATTAAAATATATATAAAACATTTCTGGCTATTTGTGGTATGTTGGAAGCTCATAAATATGTATAAAGTGCAAACTCTTACAGAGCTATAAGTAAGAATGTGGGGTTGCACCAGAAAAGTGGAGAACAGCCACCCCAGTGAGAACCACTAAACCCAAGCCTGAAGTGCAGGGATGATCCATTCACCATTTATTTGGGGTTTTGTGGTATGTTGGAAGCTCATAAATATGTATAAAGTGCAAACTCTTACAGAGCTATAAGTAAGAATGTGGGATTGCACCAGAAAAGTGGAAACAGCCACCCCAATGAGAACCACTAAACCCAAGCCTGAAGTGCTGGGATGATCCATTCACCATTTATCTGGGGTTTTGCCTCCTCACCTCTTTTCTTCCTTCTACCTTGCTCTGGGGAGACCATCCCCCTGCAGCCCTGATCCAGCTCTGGAGCAACAGCATAAGAGGGAGGTGGA
>NW_009915554.1:10227-12066 GCF_000696875.1 Nestor notabilis | reverse complement strand
GCAGGGGTTGGAGCTGGAGGAGCTTTTTAAGGTCCATCCCAACCCAAACCAGGCTGGGGTTCTATGAATTCCCACAAGTGCAGCTAACAGCGTTCTATTGTACTTATGGCAGTATGTACAGTTCATCTCTTAGCCTCACAGTTGTGAGGAGCAGCCTGCCAAAGCCTTCCTGACCTTGAGTGGGGAAAACCAGGGAAATAATACTTGAGCTGGAGCAGACAACAAAAGTTAAGTGCACCAACCCCCTGCCTGACTGTGATTTGCTACTCAGGGGAATAGACCAAGGCTACTGACAGCAGTGTGGCAGGGCAGCCTATTTTTGCTGTCTAGGACAGGACTTTCTGCCCCCGGCTGCTAAGGAACCCTTCTGAGTCTTTAGTATCTCACTCAATGAGTTGTTGTATGGAGCTGGGGGTCCAGCAAAGCCGTATCAGAGCCAGGGTGGTGCATTCAGGGCTCCTGTGGCATCATACTCGGGTGGGTCTAGTCTTTGTCATGGGGCAGGTGAAATGCAGCCCCTTTTTCTGCTTTCTTAATGAAACAGGTTTGCAAATGCTTCACCCCTTTCCCAGTTTTTAAACCGTTCAAGATTGGGGTTGGGTTTTTAAAAGGGAAAGATCTGATTCAGTCTCATGATTAAGGGACAAAATGCCATTTCTGAAAGGTTTTGGATGAGTTTCTCTGCCCGTGATAATTCACCAATAACCACAGTTAGATGTTGCCTCAGCTATCAAATCTTTGTTGTTTTGATGCCCAGCCTAACAGAATACATGCTGATAGCAGCACCGCATCCAAGCCACAGCATTGCTCTTCCCTGTTTCACTCGGTTTCTCCTCCTTCCCACAGGGATGCTGCCATGCGATACAGTAACAGGTCTCAAGGCAATCACACCACAGTGACAGAGTTCATCCTCCTCGGACTCACAAGTGAGCCCAAGCTGCAGACACCTCTCTTCGTAATCTTCTTCATGATTTATCTCATCACCCTCACGGGCAATCTGGGGCTGATGGCACTGATCAAGACGAGCCCCCGGCTGCACACTCCCATGTACTTCTTCCTCTGCAATCTCTCTGTTGTTGATCTTTGCTACTCCTCTGTCTTTGCTCCAAAGCTGCTTGTTGGCTTCTTGCTGGAAAAGAAAACCATTTCTTACCCTGCCTGCTTCCTGCAGCATTTCTTTTTCCTCATGTTTGTGACCACAGAGGTGTTCTTGCTGGCTGTGATGGCTTATGACCGCTATGTAGCCATCTGCAACCCGCTGCTCTACACGGTTTCCATGCCCAAGGGTGTCTGTGTTCAGCTGGTGGCTGCATCATACATGGGGGGGATTTTGAACTCCCTAATCCAAACCTGCTCTTTGCTGCTGTTGCCTTTTTGTGGTCCCAACACCATCAACCATTACTTCTGTGACACTAACCCTCTGCTGAAGCTCTCCTGCTCTGACAGGCACCTCAATGAGCTTTTGCTTGTAACCCTTAATGGGACCATTTCCATGTCTGTGCTCTTCCTCATCATCACTTCCTATGTATACATCCTCTTATCCATCCTGAGGATTAGGTCTGCTGAAGGAAGGCATAAAGCCTTCTCCACTTGTGCCTCCCACCTCCTGACTGTTACCTTGTTCTATGTCCCTGCGGGACTCAGCCACATGCAACCAGCCTCCAAGTACTCCCTGGAGATGGAGAAAGTCACCGCCGTGTTTTACACCCTCATCATCCCTATGCTCAACCCTCTGATCTACAGCTTGAGGAACAAGGACGTTAAAGATGCCCTTAGGAAAGCAACGGCAAAATAACCTCCTTGTGAGCTGTTCACTGACCAAACTGGTACAAATCAGTT
>NW_009915554.1:7278-10196 GCF_000696875.1 Nestor notabilis | reverse complement strand
TCTTTCCCTTTTTAACTAGTTTTATGTCAGCTGTCTGGAGGAGGAAGGAACTGAATGTATTCACAGGAGCAGGTACAGCACATTCTAACCATGCTTTAAAGTCTGCAGAGACTCGATGTTAAACATCCTCTCAGTATAGGTCTCTGATAAATATTTCCTTGTAGTCTTTTGGGGTTTTTTTTGGGGGGGAAATGATGTGATATCATAGGAGGTGGTAAAAATAAGCCCATGAGGAATTTCCCTCTTTAGTTTAGCTTCTGAAGTTGCACTGATTCAAGCAGTGATTCATCCACTGGCAAGTTCAAGGAGGGATGAAGGGGTTTGGGAAGGTACGTCCAAAAATCATCACTTTACTTTGGGCTAATGCAAGGAAATACATACAATCCCATTTGCTTTCAGGGGGATATGCCGTGGAATGTAAGGAAAGGGAGGGGAAGCAGAGACCACTGAGCTGCCAGGGGTAAGTGTGGTACGTGTTGTGATTGAGCATCTGGAAGATGCTAAATCATTGCGTGACCAGAACTTCCCAGCATGGAGGCAGCAGAGTTGTGTCTGTCATCCTGCACCTTCCTTCCTGCCACTGCAAACATCCAGCTCAGCCAAAGAGGCTGAGTTCATAGAATCACTGCACAGTTCAGGTTGGAGGGACCTTAAAGACCATCTATTTCTAACCTCCCTGTCATGGGCTTCATCTTATGTCTGTTTTAGGGGGAGAAGCAGCAGCTGGGAGTAGGATTTTTCCTTATTGCCAAGGATTTTAGCATGATTGAATGTAATGACTTAGGGAGAAGGATGGTTTTCCCCCTATTTTCTTGTCATGGGGCTGCTGTAAGTGATATTTCCTCCCACCCGACTCTTCCCCAACACAACCTTTTGCTGAGAAGGTACCATTGAGGGATGCTGCAGAACTTCGTGCTCTCTAAAACAGAAACAACCAACTGCAACCTGTTAAAGACCTTTAGCAATAAGGTCTCTGTTTCGCAAAGAGAGACCTGGATGCTTTAAACGAGAGGGAGGATCATCTGTTACTTCATGTTACACGTGACTGTACCCGAGTTAGTCCAAATATTTTGTTTTTCATAGCTAAAAATAAAAGATAAGGACTCCCCAGCATCATTTCTTTTAGGTGGCCATAGAAATCATGATTAAGCACACCCACTGTATGTTATACCTGTAATTTAAACTTCTTTTTTCCCCTCGGATGTAGGAGTCTGAATTGTGGATGCCTGATGTAGAGTAAAACAAAACCTATTTGGAGCACACAGCTGAGCAGAGGTCATTTCCCTAAGAGACAGACACAGACAACGAGGGGGAGATCTTTGTAACACCTTCCATTAGAGCTTGCGTTATCCCTGGTTTGGATACTAGAGGGTCTTGCCTCATATTAAGAGGTGTTTGTGCTGTTTACATGGTGCAAGGTGGCTCAGGGAGCAGCCAGGACCAGTTACTCCCAATGAGAAGGTGAGTTGGGAGATGAAGGTGGCTTCAAAGCATGGTCCCCCTGTGCCTGAGCACAGCAGCAGCTTCCATCAATAGCTCAGGGGAAACAAGAGCCAAGTTCAAGCCGCGATTGCTATAGACCAGCTCGATTGTTATAACACAGCTCTGAAAATGGTCCAAGCCCCAGGGCTGAGCTTAAATACAGCCTGAGGGAGAGGGGGGGTGTGAAGTTCCCAGGTGATGCTGGCCATGGCAATCACTGTGGCTGCAATCCCTGATGTCTCAGGGAGAGGAGAACTGGTTTTCCACCACCCAGTGCCCTGAACATACTGGCAGCACCATATCCAGCCTTCTCTGATCTATCCCTGTGCACAGAGGATGGAAGGATGGAGCAGAAAGGAACAAAGAGCTCCTTTACTGTGTGTTAATGATTCTCATCCCTCCTCAGTTATGCAGAATCAGACTGGTTTGGGTTGGAAGGGACCTTAAAGCTCCTTCAGTTCCAACCCCTGCCATGGGCAGGAACACCTTCCACTAGAGCAGGTTGCTCCAAGCCCCTGTGTCCAACCTGGCCTTGAACACTGCCAGGGATGGGGCAGCCACAGCTCCTCTGGGCACCCTGTGCCAGCGCCTCAGCACCCTCACAGGGAAGAACTTCTTCCTTAGACCTAACCTGAACTTCCCCTGTTTCAGTTTAAACCCATCACCCTCTGTCCTATTGCTACAGCCCCTGATGAAGAGTCCCTCTTTAATTCTACCTGAATAAGGTGCTTCAGACGTTGTGTTCTCTTTTCTGGAGGAAATTGTCCAAATGCCTCTATTTTTCATTAAAACTCTATCAGAAACTTTGATTAAAAGCTTATAAAGCTTGCAAAGTTAGAAGCATTTCACTTCACACCAGCTTAAATTAGGTTTTGACTGGTTGCCATTGCATTCATTCATTATTCATCACAGTTCTTTGCAGAAGACCACAGTTTCCAAAGAGGCTTATTTTAAAACATAAATTTATTCAGTTTGTCATTATACAAGTACATGTTCTTCCAGCAATTGGATAGTTCATTAGACAGAAATGGTGTGTTTCAATTAAATGCTAAAACTCCTCCATCTACTGTTTCATTTAAAGCATCTTCCACCTCAATAATGTGATGACATACAGAAGAGCTGTGATGACATGGTCAAATCAAGCATGGACCTGTTAATGAGCGTCCAAAAAGGAAAAGATGAATAGATGCAAAGACCACACATCCCAGGAAGATTTTTGGTTGGGACACACTTCTGGCGCTGTCCTAACCTTTGTGTGCCCATCACAAGCTCTTAGCACAGCTCCGGCTCACTTACACTGAATAAATGTACTGGATCCTCATGTCAGGATCGCCTCTGGCAGTATCATAGAATCCCAGCCTGGTTTGGGTTGAAGGGACCTTAAAGCTCCTCCAGCTCCAACCCCTGCCCCGGGCAGGGACACCTTCCACTAGAGC
>NW_009915554.1:0-7002 GCF_000696875.1 Nestor notabilis | reverse complement strand
TTCGCACCCTGCACCAATCCAGGGTCTTCCCCAGCCCCTGAGCATCCTCATGGCCTCCTCTGGACTTGCTCCAGCAGCTCCGTGTCCTTATGTTGGAGACACCAGAGCTGCATCAAACCCTCTTGTCCCTCCTTCAGTTCTTCATTGAGAAAATGCTTCCCAAGCAGGCAATGGAGACAGTGGTCACTGCGTTACCTCCAGGCTGAGCCCCCTTTTGTGGGCACTACTTTCATTTAACACAATTCAGACACAAACCACCACAAACCATGCTGATTCAGTCTTGCTAGGAAAGAGCTGACAAGTATTTGGATGAATTATTGAAGGCTCAAGCCACGATTAAAACCACCTGAAGCTGTTTGAAGACAACCATTCATTGTGTTGCTTCTCCATATCCTGCACTTGCTGTGTGATCTCTTTAGCTGTATTAATGACCAGTAGTGACCAATAATGACCAAAACCGGCCATTAATGATCAATTCCATGACCACATAGTCCACATTTTCCTTCCTTACCTCCAAAGTACTGAAAAGCTCCAAATGTGCTTTTAAAACCTGGATAGATACGGAACCAGCTTTCTCTCCCACAGCCTCCTGAGAGCCCCCTTCACCTCTTTGTTCCTCACGCTGTAGATGAGGGGGTTGAGGGTGGGGGTCAGGATGGTGTAACACACCGACACCAGCTTCGCCTGATCCCATGAGGATGCCTCATGAGGTTGGATATAAGTGAGGAACCCAGGCACATAGAAGATGGTGATGGCAGCCAAGTGGGAGGTGCAGGTAGAGAAGACCTTCAGCCTCCTCCTGGCCAAAGGGATCTGCAGGACGGTGTGGAGGATGTAGGTGTAGGACACCAGGATCATCAGCACAGAGCCCATGATGTTGAACCCAGCACAGCAAACCTGCAAGACCTCATTTGTGCTTGTGTCTGAGCAGGAGAGCTGCAGGAGGGTGGGCAGATCACAGAAGAAGTGGTTGATGCTCCTGGCCTGGCAGAAGGACAACCTCCCCGCCAGCACGACGTGCACCAGGGACGTGAGGAACCCGATGGTGTACACCAGCACCATCATGCCATAACAACGTGCCCTGGACATGGTGGTGGTGTAGAACAGGGGCTTGCACACAGCTGTGTACCGGTCGTAAGCCATCACCCCCAGGAGGAAGCACTCACAGACAACCAGAGCCAGGAAAATATACATCTGGGCAAAGCAACCCCAAAAGGAGATGTGGCTTCTCCCCAGCAGGAAGGTCTCCAGAGCTTTTGGGATGATAGCAGAGGAAAGGCAAAAATCCATGAAAGATAAGTGAGTCAGGAAGAAGTACATGGGGATCTGGAGCTGGGGGTCGCTGTTGATCAGCAGGATCACCATCAGGTTCCCCAGCACCATTAAAACATACAGAGATAAGAAGATTGTGAAGATGGTGGTTTGTAGCTCTGGGGCATCAGAGAAGCCCAAGAGGATGAAGCTGGACACAACAGTGAGGTTTCCTCCATCCGTCATTTCTATGAGTTGATGGATTTGGATTGAAATCAAAGGAAGCAGTGAAATACATCCCTGAGAGAGAAATAATGTGGAAGTTTAATCAGAGCTTAATCCATAAAGTAAATGCAATAGAAAATGGTGTATTTTTAATGGTGTATTTCTGTCTTTAGCCCAAGCTCTGAAGACAAGGAGGTGAAGGAGCTCATTTCACAGCCTGAAATGAAAAGAGAATAGTTCTACCATGATTCATATACACTGCACTAATGATACACTGAGAAATATGATGTCTATCCAGTGTAAGACAATGAAATCAAACAAATGCATTCCAAAATGTGGAAAACAGAGAAGATTTTGTATTCTCACCACTGATTTCTGGGAGTTTTAAGGATTTCCCCTCTCTCTTTGTAATTTCCAGACTGAGTCAGTGCTCTTCTGTAGCTTCATTAGTTCTGGTGCAGCCTTTTCATCACAACAGAGCCAGTCACTTGAAATGGGTTTTGGTTTAAATTCTAAGTTTATCTGCATTTTGAAGAAAACCCCCCTGCATGAGGTTAGGGGGGAGCCATGGTCTTGACTCCAGCAGAACTTTGCTGTGTTTGCAGTGAGTTTCCTCCGACCAACCCAAATATCCACCAAAGGGTGTTAAAATACAAATTACACCATATATAAACCAAAATTTTAAGGCTTTAGCTTGGATATTCTTATCTCCCCCATTCAGTCCCTCTGCAGATGTGTTATCTGGTGGAAGATCGGTCTACAGATGGCTACATCACTGCTGAAGTATCTCTAGGTCAGTTGTAGATGGGGTCAGGTATGTGGGGATTTTTGAAGCAAACCTCCTACCCCCTGCAAGAGCACTTCTGTTCACGCCATGGGTTGTCACAGACTGGTTTGTGATGTAGGGAGCTTGAAGCTCCTCCAGCTCCAACCCCTGCCCCGGGCAGGGACACCTTCCACTAGAGCAGGTTGCTCCAAGCCCCTGTGTCCAACGTGGCCTTGAACACTGCCAGGGATGGGGCAGCCACAGCTTCTCTGGGCACCCTGTGCCAGCGCCTCAGCACCCTCACAGGGAAGAGCTTCTGCCCAAGAGCTCATCTCAATCTCCCCTCTGGCAGGTTCAAGCCATTGCCCTTGTCCTGTCCCTCCATCCCTTGTCCAAAGCCCCTCTCCAGGTTTTCTGGAGCCCCTTTAGGCACTGGAAGATGCTCTAAGGTCTCTCTGGATGCTCTTGGAGAACATGGATGGGGTTTCTATAAATGCAGCTGAACCTGTGTATCCAGGCCACAAACCAGCATCCATCCCCGAAAATAATATGAAGCAAAAAACCACAGAAAGCTGAAGAGAGCACAGGAGGGTCATTAAGTCCCAGTGCTACTCCTTTTACTTTACCAACCTCAGATCTTCTTGTTCAGCATCACCTGGGAATGGAGATGTAGTTGTAGCTTCATCTGGACATCTCATACCTTGAGCACATGTTCGTCTCTACTGACAACAGCTTCATCACTGGGATTAAACTGATGGGGTCCTAGAGGTGCACATCTCCATCCTATAGAGGTGACCTGTGGAGACGAGCTCAGACATGAACTTGGAGCCCTGGAAAGGACGATCATTCATAGCTTAAAACAGCTTCCAGCTTAAGAACTTGCTAAATATTTAAATCATTAAATATTAAATAATTAATTTTAAATAGTAAAACATCTATAATCCTGCCAAGTAGAGATGGAGCCCGTGCTGCAGGACTTGACAGAGCAGAAGCTTTTAATCTGAATTTTCTTCTCATCTCAATATTGACTCAGCAACCTGGCTCCTGTTCAACCATATAAAAACCCCACAAGTATTGATTAGGTTTAGGTTTGTTAATTGATCATTTGAATGCAGAAAGTAAAACATTACTACTATAACGTGAAATTAAGCTTGGTGCAGCCAGCCCAGCTCCCACAAAAAGGGCCTGGTGCAGTTTTTTCAGGCATCAATCAATACGAATGTGGGGGTTTGCAATATGAAGTTTACAAACAGATAAAGACATAAATCAGTTGAGTCACAACACTGCCAGGGATGGGGCAGCCACAGCTTCTCTGGGCACCCTGTGCCAGCGCCTCAGCACCCTCACAGGGAAGAGCTTCTGCCTTATCTCCAACCTGAACTTCCCCTGTTTCAGTTTAAACCCATCACCCCTTGTCCTATCCCTACAGTCCCTGATGAAGACTGAAATTAAACACACCATCAAGCATGTAAAAGGCAGCACAACCAGGGTCAAACTGGACCCATCAAACCCTTTCGTACCTGCTCGATTCAAAGAGAAGGTGCTGGTGGCTGCGGCGCCTGCAGCTCCCTTTGGAGCCCATCCGAGGGGCCGAAGGAGAGATGCTCGGCAGCAGGATGCTCCAGGCTGGCTGGTGGAGGGATTTTATCCTAGATCAGGCATTTACGTCAGAAGTTTGTGTTGTGCAAACTGTGCTCCCAAAGGACTCTCCTCCATCTGAGAACTGTTTTGACTTGATCAGCAAAATAACCTTTCAATTCCTCCTCCCCAAACTCTATCTGGCTGCCCCAAACCTCCAAGACCTGTTCTGCTGCAGAGACCTACTCAGGGAGACAGATCCAGGGCAGTTTGCTTTGTATTTATCCATTTATCACATACCTCTTTCTTTCAGTCTTTCCCTGAGGAAGCCCTTTACTACCACAGGGATCATCTAACATTGCATTGAAGGGAGCTGAAAGAAAACACGACGGAGCTGAAACACAACCATTCTGTGTGAGTGGTTTGAGGTGGCCACATGGAGTCCTTTCTAGTAGATAGATTTCTCTCCATATACTTTACTAGTGATTCCACAACAGTTCACTCAAGAGCATCGTTCTACACAGCTCTTTGAGGGTATAACAGGATGAACTCAGATTTACCAGTGTTGTTCTGATGAATCCTGAGTGCTAGCATCTCCTGAAAGGTTCTCCTAGATGAAGAGACATTAGAAAACCCTTAGGACAAACATTAAATGATAACATTGATGCAGCCATTTAGAAAACACAAAGGATGGGGAAATGAAAGAGAAAACCAAGCTATGAAAGTGTGGGGAAGCAAGAAGTATATAGGTGGCTTTAGATGTTTTAGATGCAAACCTGGTTTTCTGTTGGAAGGCACCAGACTGTTAGTCCTTTAGATAAACTGGAGGAGGGTAGAAAAGGATTTCCCCATGGTTTTGAATGTCTGTCTTCCCCATTGGGTCCTGGGCTAAAACCAAGGCTTTTGAAGTGGGAAAAGCAACATAACTGGGGCAGGGGGAATAATCCTCATTCAAATTTAGGAGAAAATAAAAATATCTAATTCTAGATTATTTAAAAGAACTACATGCAGGCAAAATAAGCCATTAAGAATACCTGGGTGTGCATCTGCAGGGTGAATAACACAGCTTGAAGTCCCAGAGGCAGACAGTTTGGTACTGCACTTACTCCATCACCTTCATCAGGCGACCCAGACCACCAGCACCTTGGCTGTTCAGGGGAGAGGAAGAGCCCAAATCCTCCCTCCCACCAGCAGTCAGGGTCCTTACACCCCTACTTAAATTCCCAGCAGAGCAGAGACTCAGATATGACTTGTCCCCATTTACCACAAGGGCTTTGATGACCCTCAGACTGTCACAGCTTTATTTCATAGAATCCCAGCTTGGCTTGTGTTGAAGGGACCTTAAAGCTCCTCCAGTTCCAACCCCTGCCATGGGCAGGGACACCTTCCACTAGAGCAGGTTGCTCCAAGCCCCTGTGTCCAGCCTGGCCTTGAACACTGCCAGGGATGGGGCAGCCACAGCTTCTCTGGGCACCCTGTGCCAGCGCCTCAGCACCCTCCCAGGGAAGAGCTTCTGCCTCAGAGCTCATCTCAGTCTCCCCTCTGACATTTCACATGACCGAACTTTGTGGTCTGGAGCTGAAAATCCTGGAAATACCAGTTAATGTCCTCTTAATACCAGAGGTCATTTAAAATATGTTAATATAAAACATGAGAGATCAGACAGCAGCTGATTTGATGCCACCACCTGCATTCTTCCTTTTGCTTTCTGAAGCCTGAAATAAAGTTTATTATTATTTTTAATGAGATTTAAGTAATAAAAAGTATTTATTTCAAGTCATATTTAAAAAACAATCATTTTGGACAACAACTTTCTGCCCAGTACAGTCACTGTCAGGTCTCAGACTGCGTGTGGGCAAAGTCCTGTCCATCCCAGCACAGCATGTAACCTTGGTTTAAGGAGAAGCATGTTTTCCAGTGTCCTGCTTCCAGGTGTATTTAATCCCTGCTTCTTGAAGGTGCTATGTCCAACCATCCTTGAAGGTGTAATACCCAACCATCCTTCTTGAAGGTGCTATGTCCAGCCATCCTTCTGGAAGGTGCAATATCTAACCCTCCTCACCATGGCAGCATAGCCCTCTTGTTTCAGCTGACTAGGAACCATGGATGGACAAAGAGGAGAGGACTCTACTTTTTGCTTTCCTCATGGCATTCTTCATATCTGCATTTCTTAGGCTGTAGATGAGTGGGTTCAGCATGGGGACAGCCACAGAGTACAGCATAGATACCACCTCATCATGCTCTGAGGCCTGTCTGGAGCCAGGGCGCACGTACATGAAGAGGGAGCTGCCATAGTACAAAGCAATGGAGACAAAGTGAGAGGCACAAGTGGAGAAGGCTTTGTGCCGACCGGCCACAGAGCGCATCCGCATGACAGTGGAGAGGATCGATAAGTAGGAGACCAGGATGAAGAATGTGGGGCTCAGTACATTGAACCCCACCACGGCAGATACCATCAACTCGATGGCATGGGTGTCAGAGCAGGAGAGGGCCAGCAGTGGTGGTCCATCACAGAAGAAGTGCTTGATCGTCTTGGACCGACAGAACGGGAGACGAAATATGGAAACCGTGTGTATGGTGGAGCTGATCACCCCAGCTGAGTAGGCACCAGCCAACATCCCAATGAAAAGCCTCCGGGACATGACCGTGGAGTAGACCAGAGGGTTACAAATGGCCATGTAGCGATCATAAGCCATAGCAGCCAGAATATAGCACTCGGTGGTGGCACAGGTTGCAAAGGAGAAGAGCTGAGTGGCACACCTAACGAAGGAAATCACCTTCTTCTCCACTAGAACATTCATCAAGGCTTGAGGGATGATGGTAGAGGAGTAGCAGACATCCAGGAGAGACAAGTGGCTTAGGAAAAAGTACATGGGGGTGTGTAGGCACGAATCCATTCTGATTAACGCAATGACTCCCAAATTTCCTATGAGGGTGACCACATAGATGGCAAGGAATAAGACAAAGCACATCACCTGCAGGTCTTCCTGGTTTGTGAAGCCCAGGAGAATAAAGTTGGATGGGGATGTGTAGTTATCTTCAACCATAATGAATCTATAAGCAGTTTGCCTGCTTTATGTCTTTAAATTGAAATGTTGAATAGGCCCAAATCCTTCAATAATGTTAAAATGTCAATTTTTGACTATCAATATCAATATACTTATATCCATTTCATTTTATAT
>NW_009915553.1:0-5679 GCF_000696875.1 Nestor notabilis | reverse complement strand
GTGGCATCCCATCCCTGCAGCATCTCCATCCCGGACCCTGTGGCTTTCCCATCCTGATCACCATGGTGTCCCCATCCCTGCAGCATCTCCATCCCAGACCCTGTGGTGTTCCCATCCCTGCAGCATCTCCATCCTGGCCCCCATGGTATCTCCATCCTGGTCGCTGGGGTCCCCATCCCTGCACACCCGCTGGGGACTCCACGATGGCCAAATGAGATGAGAGACCCAGACCGGAGCCTTGGAGAAGCACCGGGAGCACGGGGCAGCTTCCTCAGCCTGGCATGGACCTATACACACTGCTCCACGTACAGCCCAAACACACACCCCTACACCCCCTTACACACACACACGTGCACCCCGTTGGCTCCCTGGGCGCGGGGTTCACCCCATCCCTCGCCTGGTCACGGTGCCCTGGGTGCTTGTCCTGGCTGTTTTTGGGTGTCAAGCGGCCGGTGCCACTGCTCCCCACCAGACCCCGTGTGAGCGCCTGTGTGCGGGTGTCCATGGGGTGTCCATGTTTACCTCTGCGTGTAGGGGTACACGTGTGTACACACAGCACGTGTGTACACACAGCACACGTGTGTGTGTGTCTGCCTCGTGCTGGGTGCGTGGGGTGTTGCCGTCAGCGCACCCCGGCTCTGCCATCACACCCATACACAAACCCGGGGGGCTCTTCTCCCCTCTCCCCCCCGCCTCGCGTGGTTGTAATAATACTCTGGCCCCTCTCCAAGTATCAGGGTTGCCATGGAAACAATAAAACTGCAGTGATTTGGGGCTCTGGCTCCGCCGCCTCCCGTTGTAAACATGGAAGTGCCGGAGCGTACGGGCAGCAAACCAGAAGTACACCGTGTGTACGCGTGTGCACACGTGTGTGTTTGTGCACGTGTGTGTTTGTGCACGTGTGTGTGCGCGCAGGCAAGGGGCTGCCTAACGGGCGACTTGTCCCCACTCAGCGGTGTTTTAGCACGGGGGGGGCACCCACTCGGGGACCCCCAGGGAGATGCAGGCATGAGGCAGAGGGAGCTGGGTCCCACTGGTCCCATCCCGACCGTTAAAGGGGGTCCCCGGGTGTTTCCCTGCAGGGAGGATCCGTCACGGAGCTGCTCCAAAATGCACAGGACCACCAGGATAAAGATCACCGAGCTCAACCCACACCTGATGTGCGCCTTGTGCGGCGGCTACTTCATAGACGCCACCTCCATCGTGGAGTGTCTGCACTCCTGTGAGTGTCCTGGGCCCCTGCTCGGGGCCACGCTGCGCCCAGGGGTGCCCCAAATCCCGGGAAGGGTGGTTGTGCCATCTGCTCACCCCGAGTCTCTCCCCACAGTCTGCAAAACCTGCATCGTTCGCTACCTGGAGACGAACAAGTACTGCCCCATGTGCGATGTCCAAGTGCACAAAACCAGACCCCTCCTCAGCATCAGGTGAGCTCTGGGGGCTCCGCACCAACCTGGGGGCACAATGGTGCAGCCGAGCAGGGACCAGTTGCGTCTCTTGCAGTGTGAAACCCCTCTGCTCCCGGCAGCAGGGGGGATTTGGGGTGCTCGCCAGCTGGAAGGGGAATGGGATGGGGGGAAATGCCACCGTGGAGGGGATAGGACTCAGGGACATCTCTGTGGCAGGCGGAGGGGGCTGGGGCAGGAGCCAGATGGCTGCCCTGTGCCCATCCCTGCACATCCCAGACCACATCCATCCATCCATCCATCCATCCATCCATCCATCCATCCATCCCACAGTCCCACCAGGCGTAGTTTAACCTGGGACCTGCCTGTGCTTTCCAGCTCCCTGCGCTGTCCTGCAGGGGTGCCACGTCCCTCGGGTGGCAGTGCAGCAGTGCGGGTGCCCAGCTTCACACCAGCCTGTCCTGCTGGGAAAAGCCAGACACATCATGCCTCAGTTGTGGAATTGGCTCTGCAGGTGGTTGGCATAGAAACCACGGAAGGCTGCAGTACATCACTGGGGTGGCTTTTTTAGCCTCTTTTTGGTTTTTTTTAGCTTTTCCATGCAAATCCGTTTCTGTAGTAACACCTTTTCTGCCTTTTCCTTTCTATTTTTTCCTGCTTCACTATGAAATATTTACACTCTGGCTCCCACTGCTCCCTCATGGAAACATCCCTGGCTGCATGCAGAGATGGATCCCGTGTCCTGGTGGGGGGCAATGTGGGGCACATGTGGGCCTGATCCAGATGTGATGCCATAGAAAACACTCTGTGCCCATGAGGGCCTTGCTTTCCCCTTTACTTCCCAAACCAGTGCCGTGGATGCTGTCCCCCTTATCCCCCATGTCCCCCAGGCCCACATCGCTGCCGGAATGGGCTTCACTCCCCCATGAGCAGGCACTGGCTGCTAATCCAGCTGCCAGTCAAGCAGCTGAGGCTGCTTTTCCATTAGCTTGTTGTAACTTACAAAGTGAATTCTCTGGGGATGTGTTAGAACCCAAATCACAGCGGGGCCTCGTGGACCACGGCGACATCGCCCCGGATGATACAGGGTCTGGTCATTTGGTTTTCTTTAAAGCCAAGGCCTGGCTATTCAAATGGGAATGATTGCAGGTATCCTTGACCTTCCACCAGCCCCACTGCTCCTGCTTGGGTTGGAAGAGTATTTCTTCATGATTTGGCTGAGCTGCTGGGGTTCAGTTGTGCCACACGCACTTCCTGGCCCAGGTCCTGAGCAAAACCCCGCTCCCAGCTCCATGCTGAGGATGAGCCTTGAGCTTCCCCAGTTCCTTGAGTGCTTTGCAAGCTCCTGCCTCGAGATGGTCGCGTTTTAGAGCATCCACTTTGCTTTCCCTGCCTGGGGATGCTTCCCTGCATCATCCTTACAACAGAGGGAAATCAAAGCCTGAACCGCAGCCGCCTCTAGAAGTCAAATGAGATGCAAATTCAGACATGCAGGAGCATTTGCTGATCTCGGAGATGTAATTCCTTTTAAGTTCTCCGTGTGTTTTTGTAATTGTTTTGACTGCTGAAACGGATCCTGGCCCCCAAATCCCGCGCTCCTAATTCCGAGCAATTACAAGGATTTTTGGAGTGGTTTTCTCTCCTTTCCCAGAGTTAACCCTTTGCAGTGAGCACGAGGCTGGGTGGGTTCGCTCTGGGCTCGCCGTGGGCTGGGGAGTTGGGGCTTTGTGCTGGGAGATGGGGGGAAATGGCATCCAGGCTGGCCGGGGGCACACGGTGCAGGCAGCTTTCAGCAGCCCTGGAAGCAAAGTGCTCCCTAATCCAGCCGATTTCTCCCTCTTTTCCTGTTTCTTTGCCCACCTCAGGTCGGACAAAACCCTTCAGGACATCGTGTACAAACTGGTCCCAGGGCTTTTCAAAGGTACAGTTATTATTGTGGGGGTTTGGGGTTCGTTGTGACTTCCTCCCACCCACCAGGGCGACTGGTCCCTGCACCCCCCCCATGCTTTGGACTGGGACTGGAGGAAAATGCTTGGTGTGAACAGACAGGGATGGCTCCAGCGGGATTGTGCCCATCCCGCGCTCCGGCAGCCTGGAGGCTGCTGCTGTGTGGGTCCAGCTGCACCAGGCTCCTTGTGCTGGAGCTGCTGGTCGGGAGCAGGCGCTCGGGAATTGGGGCTCCCTCTTGCTCCCCTCTTCACACCCATCTCCCCTTGGTGTGATGGTTTCCCCTTCACCTTCCTCTTCCTCTCCCACAGATGAGATGAAGAGGAGGCGCGACTTCTATGCAGCCTACCCCGTGGCAGAGGGTGAGTGTCAGCCCCGGGGACCCCCCTCACCTCGGCTGTGCCCCCCCCACGGCTCAGCATCTCCCTCCCTCTGCTCCTGCAGTTCCCAATGGGTCCAATGAGGATCGCGGGGAAGTCTCCGAGCAGGACAAGGGGAACCTGACGGATGATGAGATCGTCAGCCTCTCCATAGAGTTCTATGAAGGGTCAAGGTACCATTTTCTGGTTGCTCCCAAAATCCTGCCTTGGGTTTGGGGGTTGTGAGTAAACTCTCATCTTTTCTTCCTGCTCCTGAGATGGAGCTGAGACCACGGAACCACAGAATGGTTTGGTTGCTCCAAGCCCCTGTGTCCAACCTGGCCTTGAACTTGGGATGGGGCAGCCACAGCTTCTCTGGGCACCTCTGAGATGTGAGGTGGTGGCTGACATGGTCCCTGCTCGGGGCTCAGCGTATCCTGGGATGCTTGAGTGGACAGAGGAGCATCCAAGGCCCATCTGCCCTTGTCTCCCATCCTGCATCCTCTCTGGGTGCTTGCTATGGCAGTGGGATCCCTGTACTGCTGTTCTCCAGGCAGGCTCCTTCCCAGCCAGCAGAGCCCAAGGGCTGCTACATCCCCAGTTCCAGCGGTGGCCTCCAAGGATATCACCAGCATCCAGAGCAGTGGTTCAGAGGGATTCAGGGAATGCAGCTCGGGCATGTGTGTGATCAGGGGTGGGGAAGCCAGAGCTTGGCGGAAGGTCACTGGACATTTCCCCTCGCAGCCCCTCCATGGTCAACCCTTCTGGTGGCTTATTTTTACTCTCTGCCTTTTTATGCCTCCGTAAACTTCATCCTGAGTTTTCTTTCCTCCCCTCAGAGAAGAGAAGAAAGGGACCATTGAGAACGGGGACCTGGAGAAGGAGAAGGTGAGTGTGGTGGGACCATGGCACGGAGAGCTCCACGTCCAGCTGCCTCCTGGGCTTTTGGGGTGGGGAGGGGACGGGAGGGCCCCCAAACCACCCTCTGCAGGAGGTGGGAACTGCCCGTTAGTTGCACATGGGCTCAGCAACGCCTCTTGGTCCCCAGAAGAACGGGCTGCGGTTCCTGCGCTGTCCCGCTGCCATGACTGTCATGCACTTGGCCAAGTTCCTCCGCAACAAGATGGATGTTCCCAGCAAGTACAAGGTGAGCTTGGGCTTGGGGTGTGCTCCAGACCCCGCTTTGCTTGCTCTGCTTTGTGCGTCCCCAGATCCCAGATGGATCCAGCCTTTATTGCGTGTTGCATCTTAAGTGGGAAGTTGCTCCAGCAAAAGCAGTGCTGGAGCTCCGGCAGCCCCCTTGGGGATGTCCTCCGCAACAAGATGGATGTTCCCAGCAAGTACAAGGTGAGCTTGGGCTTGGGGTGTGCTCCAGACCCCGCTTTGCTTGCTCTGCTTTGTGCGTCCCCAGATCCCAGATGGATCCAGCCTTTATTGCGTGTTGCATCTTAAGTGGGAAGTTGCTCCAGCAAAAGCAGTGCTGGAGCTCCGGCAGCCCCCTTGGGGATGGCAAATCCCAGTGAGCAGCCCTGGCGGGGGTGGGCTGCTGCTGCCTCTGTCCCCATGCTGAAGGACTGACGCTGTCCCCTGCACCAGGTTGAAGTCCTCTATGAAGATGAGCCCCTGAAGGAGTATTACACCCTGATGGACATCGCCTACATCTATCCCTGGAGGAGGGTAAGTGGAGTTGCCTCTTTACCTGCTGTGGGTGTGGGCACTGGGGCTTGTCTTGGAGAAAAGCATGGAAGAGCAGCCCTTTAGGGGCAGGCCGAGGGCAATGAAAAGCTTCAAAACTGGAAAGCTTCAAAACTGGAAAGCTTCAAAATTGAAGAACTTCAACATTGAAGAGCTTTAAAATTGAAGAACTGAGGAACTGAAAAGCTTAAGAATCAGAGCTTAAAATCTGGGGCGCTTTAACAGATGAACCCCACAAGCTCTTCCTCCAGGTGGGGTTTGTGGGTGGCCGGGGG
>NW_009915552.1:0-13018 GCF_000696875.1 Nestor notabilis | reverse complement strand
ACTGCTGTAGCTGAACCCAGGACAGTGTCACACCGGTGGATGGGCCTACAATACTGATCTGACATTACCTTTCAGAGGTTCAGGAAGATGCATACCTTTCACTTACAGTAGGTATCCAGCAGAATTATGACAGTATGTGCATGCTGGCTGTCAAATGCAGTACTATTCTTGTTGTGGCTTTTTGTAATTGTGAATGTTTTCCCAGAAGAGTGTATGTGTGTGTGTGTGTGTGTGTATTGTGTTCTAATTAAGCCTATATAAGACAGTTATGGCAGGCTGTCAAATCAATGGGATACTGGGTATATTTTTGTCTCCGTGCTACAGTCTAAATAACCTTTTAAGGACTCTGTTCTCTCAATGTAGTAAAGAAATGCTGAATGTTCTATACTTAATAGGTCTTTGAGTAATGCATTGCACATGGCTTTATTGCTGGAATGAGACCTTATCACTAAATACACAATAGTGACATGAGGTCATTTTAACATGAAGAAATGCATACATCTTATAGATGAACAGTCAGTTTATTGTGAAGTTCAGTTAAACAGGAATACTCTAAAGTAAACAGAGGTGGCAAACTTAAGGAAAATAAGGGAAACCTACAAGTAATAACTTATGCTAGTCATCTTTCACCTCTCAGTTTAAATATGGTGAATATCTATCGTTGCTGGATTTGTGAAGGTGACACTAATTTCCCTCTTGTTTTTCTCCCTCTGATTCAGAGTATCTTTATTCTGATCACTTTAAAAGTTTACTGTATCACACATTTAAAAAACTTCCTGCTCCAGACTGTAGGAGAGAGAGATCTGGCTAAGCCTCTCTCAACAGGCGTAACAAATGACCTCTTTGCAGTTCATTTTGGGTAAAACCAAAATCAAATACAAATCCAGGTGTCCTCAGTTTTGATTAAGGATGACATTTACCAGAAGTGAGAAGAAATTAAATTAGGCCTTTAAACAGTGTGTAAAGTCTGAATTGGGAGCAAGACTGGGGGAGTCTCCGGTGGGCTGGGTATACAGTGCCACACTGATGCCCTGTGCCATGTTGAAGAGGGTTCACATTTTGAAGGCAGTATTCAGTGTGCAGCTGGGTGACATCTGTTTTGGTAAGACATTTATTCACCTAAAAATTCAGCTTCTAGTTGCTAGAAGTGTTAGTAAAATTGGGTTAAATTAGCTTTGGCTGGCACAAAAATGGAAAAAGAAACATTTTGGAATGGTGAAACATTTAATCATTCTGAAACGGCATTTTGACTGAAAGCTAGACTGAGAGCAGGGGACTTGCAGATAGTATGAAACTGAAGACAAATTTGCTTTTGAAGACTAAGTCTTGGGTTCAGTGGATGTTTTAATTTTGTGTTAAAAACTAATGCTTTCACTAGCAAGGACTATTACTGATAATCCCATTGCCTCCAAAGTATTTTATCTTTTTCACTTGTTACTTTAAAGTTTTTTTTGGAGGAGATGCTTCCAATATATGTATCGATTCAGACAGGAAGAAAATTCACTTCAGGTAAGTACACTTAGCAGCTGGAATATATTGGTCTAAACCACCAACAACATTGATTCATATCTCAGAGGTGTAAATGAGAATTCCACTGCAATTCTAAATCTGGTTCTTATTATTAAAAATTACTGAAATGAAAGTATTTTCAGTTGGAGAAATTGGATGAAGTCACTCAGTTTTCCATAAGCCTGTATTATATTTTACTTCATTTGGAAGGAAAAAGAAAATAATTCTGATGTATTTTCTGAAATAAATTTTCTTATTCTTTTTATTCATGGAAACTTTCTCTTCCCATGTTACTGAGTAGAGGTTAAACATATTCAATACTTGGTTAATTTAGAAGATCTTTTTCTTAGAAAGAAAATAAAATATGGGAATTCTGTAATCTGTATTCTCTTCATAATCAGAAACCCATAAATGTCATAAAAATCATCTCTAACTTCTGCTTTCTCAGCATTTAGAAGATATAATTTAATTTCATGAGAGAGGTTTATTGGTTTATCTATAAAGAAGTTGAAGAAAACCTAAGTGAAAACTGCTTAGTACTGGAAGGTTTCTGTTTATTTTTATACTTTTGATGTAAAACTGTCTGTACATTTGTGTCCAGCTTCTTGAATGGTGAGATGAATTTCACAATCCTACATTACTGCTTACTAAAAAAGCTTGTAGAGTAATATAACAAAAATCACACCTGGGCCTGAATGTAAGGAGTAAAAATTGTGATAGTTTGAGTCTTTTAGTCTTTGTTTGCTTGTTTTTGTTAGTGAGCTTGCTCAGAGGAGGAGTTAAAACTTTGGGTTGTGGAATTAGTCTGTTTAACCTTAGTCAGAGTGTTGGTTGTCTTACCAGGTGTTTTTCAGAATATTTAGGGGCATGCTCAATATGCTTGATGAAAACAGATGTTGAAATTCTCTGCTAACTGGAGTCCCAGGTGTTTTCTATTCTTTGGCTGTGCAGTCAGTACTGCAGCTGTGGCCCTGCTTACCCTGAGTTTTCTATGACTTTTAGATGCTTTGAGTCTGGTGTTTGGGGACTAGTTTTTTCTGTTTTTACATGCAAGTAATGGTTCTTGAATGGCTCAGGTCTGTTCTGAGAAAAAGGAAGGTAATTCCTTATAGCAGTATGTGAGGTTATTTGAAACTGATTGGAGGCTAGATGGAACTTGGAGCACAGTTTTGTCACTTTATACGAAATTAATGAGAATGAGCTTGGGCTTGCTGTCAGACTAAGAAGCGACAGGACACAGATTTGCCAGTTGTCAGGACTGGCTTGCATGGGGCTTTATTGCAGGATCACTTAGGATGGACGCTTTTCCTTTGTTTTACAGGTAAGCTTCTAAATTTCAGGGCTTGAGTTCAGGGGAATTAAAATGGGTACAAAATAAAATTCTATTTGTCCCACCTTTCTTCTCTATTTGTGCTGTAGAACTGTACTTTCTGTCTTTCTCCTCAGCTTTTCAGAAGTTCTGCAGATAGCAGCATTTGTTAATCAAACTTCCTGCTTCAGTCCACACTCTTGCTTTTCTGCATCAGGTCTGGCTGGCAGCTTCTGCTCAGATTGGAGTAGTTGGTGTTGTCAGAAGCAACTTTTGTTATCCTCTCAGCAGAAGTGATCAGAAAACCATGGCAGAAGGAAGATCAGCTGAATAATCTTCTAACAGTCTCATAAAGGTAAATTCATAAATCCAGCAGGGTTTGAATAATCTGAAAAGCATATTAATGCTCACATTTCCTGAGAAGGGCTTGCTGTACTCTTCAATCTTTCTGCCAGAACTATGTAGGTGGATAACCCATTTTCACAAAGATACTGCTTTGCCTTTCTGTCAGGCAAAGATATGTCATCAGGAAAGAATCCCTAAAATTTATGAACTGCAGACTCACTTGCATTTTTCAGCCTTTACTGGTATTTTGTAAGTACAGATAAAGTAATGACTAGAATATTCAGAACATACCCCCATTTTATTTTTAATCTTTGAGTGTCACATTTTAGTCTATTACAGCAGCACTGGAAATCTCAGAGAGATCAATTTAATAATTTTAAGAGACTGACTTGATTAGAAAATTGAAATATAAATGACAGCCAAGTTTTCCTGGACTTGTCCTTCTTGTCTTCCAATCCTTTGGTTCCAATCTCCACCTTCCTCCAAATAATTTTCAGACAGAATGAATTTGGAACATTTTCCTGGGATTTTGGCAGGTTGTGACAACCTATGAATATCAATTGTACTTGTTTAGATTAAACTCTGCCGGATGAGTGATTACCATGCTTGCAGAAAGTACGGTATCTGGAAGTACCAGACTTTGTGCCCATAGAGTGGGTACATAGTTAACCTGACACATGCTGAACAGATATGGCCTATATAGAAGAGATCCTATGTAAAATACTGTTCTGTAAAGAGATTTTCCAGAATTGACATCTTTGCCATAATGGTCTGAAGGAAGGAGAATCTGTGAAAGTAAACCATATAAAATGAATTCGCTAAGTGTCTTAATACACCTGTAATTGTTTACTTTTGCATCACATGTCATGAGGATTTTTTAAAACTAAGTCTGAAAAAACCCAAACCCAAATTCCTAACTTATTTTTTTCTATCAGTTAGGCCGTTCCTATCTTCACATTGTCTAAAAGTTCTGGAAAGTTTGCCCTTACAACCAAAATAAAATTTCTCGAACATTGAGTTACCCAGTTCTGTTCATATGCTCTTTTGTTGTGCCCATCACCAAATTGTTTCTCAGATCTGTTCCTCTGGCAACCATGTGGCTTTAATTATATGTTATGACATGGGATTATCTTTTTGCTTTGGTGAGATTGCATAATGTCATTCCATCTCTGCAATGAAAAGAAAGAAGTATTTTTCAGTTGGCATAAAAATATTGTCAGAGGATAATAATAGTGATACTTTCCCTAAGATCTGTTAGAGCATTATTTTGGGGCTTTTCATTTGTTTTTTGGGTTTTGTTGATATTGTTTTTTCTTTTTAAAGTATTCCTATTATACTGTACTAGGCTCACATGATGGTCCAAGGCACTTAAGCATAGTTATCGTGGAAGGTGTTAGCAGAAGTAGAATTACATTGCTTGCAGTAGAAGAATAGGAGTCAGGTGAAGTGGAGTGTCATTTAGGATTTGAAGGGGTATGACAACAGCCTGTATATTCAGAAATTTGGGATTTCATTTAAAAAAAAAAAATTTGCTTATCATAGTATACATTCAGCCTACAGAAACAGCTGCCCACAGCTTTTACATATCGGAACTAATGTATTCAGCAGTAATACCTGTAAAGAAAAAAGGCTTGCTAGCAACCTATTTTTCCAGAAGGCATTTGTTTGACAGGTAAGCCTTTTGAGGAGCTGGCAAGAGGCCAGTAGCAGCACTGGAGGTAATGCACAGTCAGAAGGAGGCCTAGAGGTAGTGGCCATATCTACTGACTTTGTTCTTTTTACGTCTATTTTGTTTCATGATTTACTGAGATTTTATAGATCATTAGACAAGGGAAGGAGCTGACAAATGCATCCATGGGTCTTCAGAGACATTTTTATTTCATGGATACACAAAATACAGTAGTGGTATTGACAGGAGTAGGAAAATCAGACTATTTTTACCCAGATGTTTCTTGTATGGTTTTAGTCAGGTATGCTGCCACAGGCAGTGTCAAAGCAAGAGTTCTCTTAGTGCAGCACTTGAAAAAATAGTTATGACAGCATTATTCTGGGATGTGCTGCCTGAGAAAAACATTAAAGCCTGAAGAATCTGAAATCCTTAGTGGAACTTGTCTGAGCCTTTTAGTAATGAATAACTTTCAAGGTATAACACAATATATTAAGGTGTAAGTTGATATAATTTCAGGACTATTTCTCTTTATGCTGAGAGGACTCTGTAAGGGTAAACTGTGGAGTAAATTCTATAAATTACTGCAGGTTTTGAAATTATTTCCAGTACTCCCTTTTTTTAGTCTCCCTTTTTTGAAAGGTTTTATGGGAGTGCAGCATAAAGCTCATACAATAAAACCCAGGGAACTGTACTTAGTTTCTGAAGTTTAGATCCTTGAATTAAGAAAAATGTCATGGCTTTTATTTTGTGCTCAGAAATTGGTATAGTGTTTGTGATAAAGCGGTAAACCTACTTTTTTCTGTCACTCTTAACAGCAACTTCCAGAAAAAGTAACTTTACTTTCACAGTGCACTGAGGATAATAAAGGAGGCTGAAGGGATTCTCTTTTTAAAGCATTCCTTTATGCTTTATCTTTTTCTAACCTAACATAAACAGAAAATCATAACAGTTTTTAACATAATGCCAATACATATGTTGTTTAGTCAGTGAGAAGAGAATGACCTCTTGGTTCCATTAAGAAAACTTAAGTTCTAGTTGTGTGGCTACATGTTTCTGAGTATTTGTTCAACTTGAAGAGTAGAAGATGCTAACATTATATCCAGGTTGTACACAATAGCCTCATGATTTCATATCAATCTAGTGTTTTCATTAAAATACAGATTGAATAGTCAGTATTTTCTTGCAGGTTATTTGTAAAAGGATGAATGATTAATCTACTTTCTTTGGCATTTCTATTAGTCAAGTTGGACCTAATTACAAAACATCATGGATCATGATTTACAGTGACTTGTGTTTTTCTATAGTTGCTTTTCAGAACCAAAATATTTCTGTTTAGACTTATTATGCATCTTCAGACAGAATTAAAATACAGGGATTTCTGTGCTTGATTTCTTAACATTACTAATATATAAGTATTAAACTATTTTTATAAAAGTATGTACTTTATGAAGATGAAAGTTAAGTATGAATAAAGTGGAATTATTTTATAATTGCAGTACTTTAGGCAACCAAATAAATAATCTAAGTCTAAGGTGTTCATACGCACACTAACTGCAAATTCAGTTTAACTGTTCTTTTACTGATACGGACTCACTGAGTACTTGCAAATGCATTTTTAGGAATTAATCATTATTTTTTTGTATTTGTATAATCTTAGACTTCACTGACTTCAGTTGTAATCAAGATGTTTACAGTCTCTAAATTCAGACACATTATTATTTGAATTTCAGTACTCTTTTCTGACTTTAACAGTAAGCAATAGTGAAATCTAACCTAACAATTTCAGGACAATAATTGTCATATCAGTATTATCTTGCATGTGTTATGAAGAGAACTAATTTCTCTCTTGACCTCATCTTTGCCACTCAGTATGTACAGAAAATAACACTGCTGCTGGTAGGATGTGTTTTGAATCACATTCAGAAAGAGAATGTTTAAAGGAAAGTAACTCCATTATCCCAATTGCTTGCCACTCACCTTTCATAGTTAAGATGAATGGAAGTTGGTTGTGTTTCATTGACAAGGAAAAGTAGGCTGTTTTCACCCATGACTAGTAACTTTCCTTTTGCTTTCTTGATTTAATTCACTGTAGTCTTGCAACATGAACCAGAGAACCACCTTATTTAAATTAAATATATGTGTGTTTATGGGAATAGCATTCCTCTGCCTCTTTGAAGAGGAAGTTTGTTTTTGAACATTTTTCTGAGCTATCTTCCAAAAGCTTGAATATCATATTTGCATCCATTTTCTGAAATAAGCCATAGTCAATGTCATCATGCACTTCACCTAAAATAGTCTTCTAAGTTAGGCTTTTTTTGTGTGCTTTTTGGTGATTTGCTTTGTTTTAGCTAATTGCATTTGGGTTTTGATTGGTTTGTAATCTTTTGAGGGAAACTTTTTCAAAACACTGCAAATGTAACAAACTATTGTACAAAGCTGGTCTGAGGTTTGAAACTTAAGTTTTTGTTTTGTTTTGTTTTGTTTTTTTTTTTTAAGTCAGTTTTAAGTGCAGTGTTGTTTGCACAGTGAAATATTTCTTTCTGGATTGTGTCATGTCATTGTGTTACTGTCTCTCTTTACCTAAAGCAATTGAACAGCTGACATTAGCAGTTTAATGACTTTATTGCTCTAATATTTGCTGTACTTAATTTGGAATTTCCACTCAGAAGATTACCCCTTTGGGTAATGCTTAACACTTTACTTGTATTTTAACTGGATCGGTATTTTAGGTCTATTTTAATTTGTCTCTAAGGAATACCCTAGCATGTGAGAGTAACAGTTTTTGTTGACTTGCATTAGGACAACATTCAGACAGCAGTAACTGAACAAACTGCAAAATTTGTAAAGTGCAAGATGCAAAATACTGGGTCTTTTCAGGAACAGCATTGTTTCTTTTTATCACAAACCTGACAAAAATGCATCAAGTAAAAAAAAAATTAATTTGTTAATTGCTACCTAATTATTACATGACAGTGGCCACCTTCTATTTTTCTCAATTCAATTACTGTAAACCCTGAATTGAAGCTTTTTCATTGTATTATTAGATATGATGGACAATATTTTTTCCTTTTTGTTTTATCCTTTTTTGCTTCTTTTGCCTCCTGATGGTTATTTTTGTTTTGTTTTAGGTTTTTGGGGTTTTTTTTTTTTGTTTGCTTTTTTTTGCTGTCAGGTTTGAGGTTTTTTTTGGTGTTTTTTTTGTTTGTTTGTTTGTTTTTGGTTTTGGTTTTTTTTGTTTGTTTTTTCATCTTTTTCTCAGAAGCAGATAACCCTTTGCAGATAACATTTCCTTTTTTCTACCTTCACTTCCAAGTCCCTAGTTGGGATTGGCTCAGGTGGAGAGGGAAAGTGGTACACGCTTTTCACTAATACTAGGAATTCTTCAGGCATTTGAGTAATATGCATCTGCAAATTCCTCCCTTCGGCACTTCTAAGAAAGTCATTACTTTCTTACCATGGTTGTAGGAGGAGGAAGCAAAGACTATTGATTTCTAACTGACTAGTTTGGACATATATTAAGATTTGGACACAAATTTATAGAATTTGATGTTAGAACTTAAACTCTGTTGATGAAGCTATATCTATCCTATGTGGGAATGAAATAAAACTGTGGGTGTCAGCAGTAATTGCACAAAATAGTTGCTATATAGCAAAAAACTTAGAGCAGTTTTTAAGAATTGAAGATTACTTAATCTGTAATGAATATAAATGCTGTAGATGAAATAGCTTTGGAAAACATCTATATTTTTTTGTTGGAAATATTCAATATCCAGTCTGTTCAGAAACAACTGCAATTATCATGACAGGATCAGATGTTTTGTTTCTTTTTTCAGATTTCAGATTATAAAGAAACTCTGTCAGGAATCAAACTATAATAATTGTGTTCTGGATGTAGCTTATAATCATCCTTTCTTGGCATCCAAATAGTTTTGGTTTGTCTACTTTCTTAGAAGTTTGATTTCATTGCTGAGATGCTAGAGTTGAAGGGAAACTGTAAGAACTCATCTTATGTATTTTGTTTCCATAGGGGCTTTTGGAGAGGTAATCTTTTCTGCGTGGGTACTTAAAATGTACATATAAAAAGAAAAAACATCTTTTCAACGGTTACTCAGAAACATGCAGAACCAAGGTTTAAGGGAGAGGGAGGAAAATAAAATAATTTCATAGAATCGCCTCTTTAAATTTTATACAGAAAACGTGAGTCATCAGTAATGGGCCCAGTCCTGCTCTTCTTTGAAGAAACAGCTTGCATTTGGAAGACTGTATAATTACAAGGCCAACATACGAAGAAGTAGTTCGGTTTCTAAGTACAACTTTCAGTTGCTGGCATTTACAAAGATTATCCTCATTTCCCTCATCTTCTTTAAGGTGAAGTTAATTACATCTGTGGCTGTCTCAACAGCAGTACTTGGAAGCATTTCCTTGACACAGGTGCACATCATATTGCATTCATCTTCCACGTAAGGGAGGGTCTTAAATGTGCATCATTCTTTCTCTTACAGCCCCTTCTCCTCCAAATCCTGATACCACATGAAGTATGTGAGGATTTGGCTGGGAGGAGGTATGGTATGTTGCAGGCAGATTGCCCTCTGGGAACTGGCAGATCAATGCTGGGAGATGCCCTGCAGCATACACCTTCCTTGAAGTCTAAGCATAGTGGGTGGTTTTGTGGTTTCTTAGGCGTGATTTTTAGTTTGGTTTTTTTTTTTCTGGTGGGTGTAGGTAAAACCAGTAAATTTTGACAGATGTTGCCTGAAGCTTAAGCTTGAATAAGAGTCACAAGGAAAATGCCTTTCACCATGGAGCAGGTTGGTGTTTCTAAGGGTTGCTGCATGTATTAACACTAGATGTAGAGAGGCAGACCGGTTTAAATTGGAGCATCTAGGTAAAAGTGACATTCTAGATGGACTAGTAAATATTAAAATATCCTGAAAATGGATGCTTTCAGGACCTTATATGCCATGAATTTGGTGGTAAACCAGCAGTATAGGACACCTAGAATTTTATGCCTTGATCTAAGGAGGTGAAACATCCCTCCCTACACTATCAAAGGTCAAGAAGTATCAGCAGTTTGGGATATGGTGCTGTTCTTTGGGTCTTGTCTGGAAACATTTTCTCTCCTACTTTGTGCAGCTAGACTTCATTTAAGATCTTCCTCTAACTCAGTTTGACAGGACTTAGTAAAAAGCTGGTAATTTTTCTATTAATATTTTCAACAAAATAATGAATTCTGAGCTCTTGATGTAGTTAATTTAATGAGTTATGGCTTTAAATCTTAAGCGTGACCACTGTTATCCAGAAGAGCATAAAAAAAGCCTTCCAGGACATAAAAATTTGCTATATGTATGTTTCTGTTATTAAAAGAAAATAATGTGATTTTTTTTGTTGTTCAGTAAAACAGTAAAAAGAATTGGTTTTAGGCAGTCACATTGCTACAAAAGTATTCTGCATTAACAAAAAAATGTTCAAAGTCTGTTCAAGTCTGTCTTTTTCATAGAAAGATGATAGTTAAAAGCTAAAGTCAGAACCATGGAATCACAGAAGAAAATTAACAGCCTGGATGAAGGTGCTAAATCCACTTTACTCACCTGCTGCCCAGTTGCAGAGGCAGTTGCAGTCCTATTTGTCACTGTTCAGTGAGATTACTTTTTCTTGCCCATGTAGCTAGCTTACAGCCACAGCTTCACAAACTAGGGTATGTTTCTCTTTGATCCCTGCTTGACAAACAAGGCAGAGTCCTGTGGTTCGAGTTAATGATCTGTGGATTATTTCTATTTTCATCTATATATATTTCTACTTCTATCTATTTCTAGCTACTGTGCAACATAAGATATGCAAAACAGCCCGGGAATGTGGAATGTGGTATTTTTTCTCATACCACAGTGGTATAAGGATGCCTCTTGCCTGCCCTTCTGGTCTCCTGAGTTTGATACTGCTCAGTACCTGGCAGGCCAGTTTCTGAAGGAAATACCTCATAGTTTCATAGTTGGGTTATTGTTTGGGAATATGGTAGAAGTTGTTTTATATTCACATGCTTTTTAACCAGGTTATTGAAAAGTGGTCACTATTTAATTTCCCAGCATGTTTTGGTTTGAATTCATATGCTAGCTAAGGTCTGAGCATTTCTAGGAAATCAGGCCCTTCAGGAGACGGCGGTGAGGACTGCAAAGTTTCTGGGTACCAAATGGGTTTGGGCAGAAAAGAGTCCAGATCCACCAAAGCAGTATTATACCAGGAATTGATGCAAGGTAGATTTAATTTTTATTTTTCTTTTTTTTAGATAGGTAAAAAGATTTTAGAATATGTGGTCTGGAGTGCTTACACATGCATGTAAGACCTTAACATTCTGAGGTGTTTCATTGCTGTTTTGTCTTGGCTGTGATGGCCCAGTTACTTTGACATTACTGCAAGATTTTGGGGAATAAAAAGAAGAAAAAGGAGGTGAGCATGTGTCCCTGAAAATCTGGCCCATAAAATATCAATTGGATGCTGATGACTTTTTCCCAAAATGTAGTTAAATAAAGCAGCTCCCTGCTGTTGCCCCTCAATAACATTGCATTGTTTCCATTAATTTACTGGCTGGCATTTACTCCTTTCTCATGGTAGGTGTGATCCAGCATTGTGGCATCAACAGCTGCTGGGTTGGCTTATGCAGGGCTAGGAATAGTCTAGCATGGCATCTAGCTGATTGGGTCAGTCTAGTCCCCTAAAAAAGGGGGTTAGTACTGTTAGGTTGGCGCTGTTACTGAAGAGTGTACTGAATTTTGAAACCTGAAGGAAACTCACACTAATTTGCCTTTTTATCTCTGCCAATTTGCTCATATCAATTTCTGTTTTGTCAAAGTAAACCATGTAACTTGATAATATGTCAAAGTATTGCACAATTGCATGGAATTTTTTTCTGGTTTGGTTTCATCTCTCTAGCAGACCCTCCCATATTTGCTGGATTACCTGATTCTATTTGTCATGCAAGCTCTGGAAGACTTTATACAGAATACAGCTTTATATCACATGTGAGCACGTACATTCTTAGTTTCATTTGGATTAGGATGTTTTTTGAAGACTGTGGCCAAAGTCAGCTTTCTGTTAACAGAGTGATCAAAAGAATTCCTAAGGCAGTAGCTATCAATGCCTTGTTGTTAATCATATCTTTTTAAACCATAAAAATATTTTTACTTGAATATAGAAACCTTAACACAGATGCTTCACAATGTAAATAAAGGAATACTAATAAAATTATTTTTGGGCAACTTTTATTTGTCTCCTAAGTGAGGACTAGTTCTTCATGGAAGCACCAATGGCATTGTAGAAACGGAATTTTTACTTTTTTTTGATGTATGCACCTGGTACTTCTGATGTGTCTGAGGACCAGGCAGACATGGGCCTGGAAGCGCTACTTGCCTTCTGTGACAGAAATAAAAGTTCAACTATTAAGGGATCTAGTCCATCTGACCCTTGGTGCCAGAGATAAAAATTGTGCTCATTTCAGAAGAGCTGGTTATCACTTTGCTTAAAAAAGTAACCTTACAATATTTTGGGTTTTTTCTACTCTATTGATTTATTTTTTTCATTTATGCATCTTCAGAATTATGTCTATTAAAAAAATGTGATTTTAAAGTAATGTAACGTTATAGTTTAACATTTTACTGTAATGAAATAAATATCAAGTATAAATAGAAAATAGTTTGAAACATATTCAGGAGTAGATGGATATTATTTTGCTATAATGCTTTGTAATAGAAGGTTGGTCTTTTAACTAGACTAATATTTTTTTTTAAGTATTTTGCATTTGAAATTTTTTGACTTCTCAGGGAAAAAAATGTGCAGGTTTTTTTTGTTTGTGTGGGGGTTTTTTTTGGGTTGGTTTTTTTTTTTGGGCTTTTTTTTTTTTTTTTGGTACTCTCTTCCTTTCCTTCTCCCACAACCACTAGTAGAAAGGAAACTTGGATTCCACCAAGTACCTCGTGGATTAGTGCTCAGGTAGCTCATCTTGCATGTTTGTCCCTAAAGGCTGAGTTCTCCATTTGGATTGTTTCCCATGATATGCTGCAGAGATCCCACAAGATCAGGTTTTTGCAGCATTTTAACTAGGATGAAAAACCCGAACAGTTTCTGTAAGGGACTATGGGACTGGTTCTTCATTAAATATTTTTTTGTAATCTGAAACAGTTTTAATTCTAATATTT
>NW_009915551.1:315-2492 GCF_000696875.1 Nestor notabilis | reverse complement strand
AACATATATTTATACATATTATATATATAAAAAAACCAGGCTCAGGTAACAAGCTTGCAACAGCCTTTACGGTCCCCATCAATCAAAATGCCATTTCTTTGCTGTCACAAGGGGCTGCGATCGTAACCAGCACGGGAACGTGGCTCTGACTGGTGCCATTTGGCAGCGCTGGCACTGTGGTATTGCCAAACCCCCTGGACAGGAGACAGTGGGAGAGGGACGGGGTAACACTCTCAGATGCACGTTGCTGCTGCACCAAGCAGCAACGCTGCAGTGCCCAGCACCAAAGGTCAGCCTACCTTTGAATCCAGCTTCTGTTTCACATAGGCCCCGTTTGCAGCTGTTAAGGCATCATTAATAAGGATAAAAATATATCCTTCCAGATCGAATGCCAAGTCAGCACTAGGAAAGGAGAGGGGAAAAAAAATGAAGTTAAGGTCTTAAGCTGCACTTGCAAGATTCCTTCCACCTTCTGTTTAGCCAGCAACTTGTCAGAAAAAGTTAATCACGGGAGGAAGGGCTGGGATTTGGGTTGGTGAAACATTCTTTCCTACTAGAGAGCATGTCTGAGAGGAAAAAAGAGTCCGCATCCACTCTGTCTATTCTTGGGGCACACCATGGTGCTGGATTCCCCTTGGCTTTGCTGGCTGGGACCCTTCAGAGCGCCAAGAAAGGGGACAGCAAACCGGGAGCTCACCTGGCAGCTACGAAGGCGCCAATGATCATGGCAAACACTGTCATCTGAATACCCCAAGAGAACTTCTTCCTGAAAGAGAGAGGCAGCATAAACCTCCACCGAAGTCTTGTGAGAGCAGCAGGGAGAAGCTTCTCCTCCCAGCGCGTACAGAGGGGGAGAAAACCCCAAGCAAAGCACAGCAAAGCAACCTGTGCAAGAGCAGCAAGTAAAAACAAGACGTTTTTAGACAATTATCTCTATGATTTAAAAACAAACACAACTTGGCATCGAGGAGATGCAAGTTTATACAGTCAACTCAGCTGGAAAAGAACATTAAGATCAAGTCCAACCGTTGCCCAGCCCTGCCAAGTCCACCACTAACCCCTGGCACTGAGGCCTCGGCTACCCGGGCTGTGAACACTTGCAGGGATGGTGACTCCAGCCCTGCCCTGGGCAGCCTGTTCCAATGCCTGAGCACCCTCTGGGCAAGGAATTGTTCCTCAGCTCCAGCTAAACCTGCCCTGGGGCAGCTTGAGGCCGGTTCCTCTTGTCCCATCCCTTGTTCCTTGGGAGCAGAGACCAGCCCCCTCCTGGCTCCATCCTCCTGTCAGGCAGTTGCAGAGAGCGATCAGGTCCCCCCTGAGCCTTCTCTTCTCCAGACTAAACCCCCCAGGTCCCTCAGCCCTTCCCCATCACACTTGTGCTCCAGGCCCTGCTCCAGCTCCGGTGCCCTTCTCTGGCCCCATCCAGCAAGTGTCCAGTGAGCAGCACATACACAGTGCTGGGTACAGGGCAGAAGAGAGCCAGGAGGGGGGGTGGATGGACACAGCAGCCTCTGCTTCCACATCCACCCTGCACAGCCGAGCACATCCATCCCTCCCTGCACAGCTCCTCATCTCACCCCACTCCCCCCAGGCACACCGAAGGGCTGAGCAGATCAAGGCAAGTACCACAGCACGTTACACACTGCAGCTCCCTGCATCCGCTTCCTCCTCCCACCCTCATTCCCAAACCCCGGCTCAGCGCCAAACCCCTTGACCACACAGATCTCCCAACACACAAGAGCTCACTCACATGCCGCATGCCACCCCCAATACCTTTAGGCTTTGGGAACTCTACCCGGCCCCAAGGGATGGGGCTGGGAACACTCACTTGAGTAAGAATCCTTCGGCAAACATCGTAAATAGGATGGAAAACCGGCGCAGGACAGTGAACATGGGCAGGCTGCAAGAGGAAGAAGGGTCAGCAAAATGCAGCTCCGGAGCAGAGAGCCACTGGAAACCCTCCAGCTTCCATATGGAAACAGTGTTATCCCCACACCCCAAAAAATATCATCTATATCAGCCCTTGCCAGCGTGGGGGACCCCGGGGACAGCCCCAAATCCTCACCCAGGGGTGACCCAGTGTCTCTGGCTGGGGTAAAGCACATGGAAACACTCACATGGCTTCTTTTAGTGTGAGCAGAGAAGGAATCACACTGCTCCGAGCAGCTCGTGCTCAG
>NW_009915551.1:0-250 GCF_000696875.1 Nestor notabilis | reverse complement strand
CCCCATTTCATACCCCCCCCCATAGAGAAAAGCCATCCATACTTGAGCTTCTTTGTGCTGAACAGTCCTGTGATCTGGTTCCCAAAATACAGGAGAGGTAGAGGAAACGTCTAGAATATTGTAAGAGGGATAACACACAGCGTGAGGGAGGGAGGGAGGGAGGGAGGAAGCCGGGAGCTCCCCAGCAGCACCCCTATTTTACCAATATATATTATTCCCCCCCAAACACACACACACACAATGGAAGCAT
>NW_009915550.1:0-20536 GCF_000696875.1 Nestor notabilis | reverse complement strand
TGTCCCGTTAGCGCTCCCCTGCCCCGCGAACGATGGACGTGTCGAGGAGCTTCTTCGGTAGGCTGCGCACCCTGGCCCTCAGGCTCGAGAAGGAGGTGAAGCAGCTGGAGCAGGCTCTGAACGGGGAGAACACGGGTAAGCGCAGGCCTCGCCTCCTGCCCGGGGTGGAACACACGGGCGCTGGGCTGATGGCTCTGCCGGGAGCGCTCAGAGTTTGGGGGGATGTACCTTGGGGGTCCTCGGTTTGGGTTCCCCCCTGCGCTTGCGCCCCTGTGCTCCTCTGGGCGTGTGGAGATCCGCCTTTGGTGGGTTGATGGGTATGTTGGCTCACTAACGTGTAACTCCAGCGTCTCTAATATAGGAGATCATATTCTGATGTACAGTGTACTTGCATGCTAAAATTCTAATAGTCCTTTTTCCATTCTGAACCTCCTTATGTGAACATGCATATCAAAGACTATGAAGATGTATCTCCAATGAGAGTCTTACATGACCTCCATTGTGAAATCAGCTCTCTAAAGGTAACATGTTAACTCACTTCCCTTTTGAAAAATTGAGGAGGGGTGTTCTGTAAACTTACAGTTCTAGGTTTTCAAAATGGATGTAGATGTCAGGTTAGTGCCCAGAAATGTGTGGGTGACTTAAAAGTAGATTTAGCAGTGTTTATTAGTTTGCAGGCACTGTTGTCACTTGGATCAGCAGGGGACAAAGGTAACAGGGTATCACAGGGTGCCAAGATGTGGGTATAGGGGATAATGATTCAGGAGCAGCAGCTCCCTGTGGAAGAGGTATGCTTGTTTGTGTTCAATGACTAGCAGTTATAATAAAGAAAATCTTCATAGAAGTTTCAGTACCTTCAGCCATTCAGTTAAACCTGTGAAGGATGTTCTTTATTTCTTTAATAGAAGTAGGAAAAATGGGCTATAGAAATAAGCAAGTGTAGAAGTAATTGAGAAGTAAGCTAGGATATCAACTTGAGTGCTGTGCACTGATTCTTTTTATATGGGGACTAAGAGTCCAAACTAATTGCTGTTATCTTGTATTTTATGGAGTAAGAGCATATTCTTTTGTTTGAAAGGTTACCAGTAAGTAGTTATCATACTGTGAACTGACATCTTAGTTTAACTTTTGTAAGTTTTTGTACACTCATGCCCTATATATTCCTGATATTTTGTAATCTAATTTTTGTGTATATATAAGGCCTGAATTTGCTGCTTATTCTCATCTGAATTGAAGTTAAATACTTATTCCCAAAACACTTCATGTGTAAACAACTACCATGTGGCGATTTGAAAAACAACATTTCTATGTTTCCCTTTGCCTCCAAAGGAAAATTTTAACACCAGTCTTGGTGAGAGTTGCTCTAAAAACCAAGCAATTCATGAGTTTATGAAGGCAAGTGAAATATTGATACAAAGAAATGAAGCAGATCTTGGAGAAATAAGAAAGCTGTTCCAGAAGAATGGCTACATAACACATGTGAAAGATTCTACAGGTAATATATCTTGGCAATACAGTATGTGAAGACAAATGTGATTTTATAAAATGTTTCTCTTTAGCTATGTGTATATTTCTATTAATTAGAGATCCACGTACATCTACACTATTTGCTATATAATAATATCCAGAGAGTAAAAGATTCTGGTGTGAATGATGCCAGTAGAATAAACCAAAATAGAATTACATTTAGATCTCCTGGCATGCTTTTAAGTTAGTGTGTATTGTGGTTTGTTTGGGTTTTGTTGGGTTTTTTTTCCTCCAGTAGTAGTTATGTTCAAAAAACATGGTAGCAAACGTGGTTTTAGAACCTAGAGAATTCTGCTGCTTCAGCTTCTCGTGCATGGTAAACTGTTGTAGGTGCATCTAAACTAATTCATATTCATATGTGATGATTCCATTAACTAAATCACCTTTGGGAAAATCCTGAAATAATGTGCTCTGCAGCACAAATGGGACAAGAGAAGCACATACAGGGATTAGGTGGCACATGGCAAGCAGCGGTAGCTTGATCATTTGCAGGAGGGAGATCCTTAAGCCAGTCAGAAGGTACATAGAACCTCAGTGAAAAATCCAGATGTGCCAAATGAGTTTAAAACACTACAGCTGTCAGTACTACACACTGGTACCCCTTTTGGTATCAAGGGCTTAATCTTATAGAAGCCCTTGGCAGGGCACACCTTAACTAACCTTTCCCCCAAGCATTATCCAGTCATTCCACAGAACAAAATTGTGGTTGTGGACCGTGCTCACCTCTGAGTTAAGCAACTTCAATGTTTTCATAAGATATGGCAAAACACTCTGATTTTATAGTACCTTCCTTCCTGTCCTATCTCTGCCTTTACAGAAGACACCAAAAAGAGCTACAAAGTAAACTTACTTTTTAAGATATATTTTTAAGCTAAGTATATCTGAATACTGAGTACTGACACACTTAAAAAGGTAATGCCTCTGTCCCACACACTTCCTGCATCATGCAGAAGTTCACAAATGTTGTTGGAGTGTTTCAGTTTATTTGAGCTACAGAAATGTACAGCTACACATTGCTTATTTCTGCAGTGGACTCCTCTAAAAAGCTACCCTCTTTCATGAGGTTTTTAGTTGCTGCTTCATAATGCTTTTGAAGTACTGGTTTTTGGAAGGAAGAACATTCTAATTCTATGTGCAGCCTTTGTTCTTTCTTTAAAAACATTTTTAGTTCTGAACAAATTTTGTTTTCATTGACATCTATGTTGTACTTTTTTAATGAATTTTCATGCTTGCCCTGAAATAGAAACAAATAAATATATTTAAGATTAGCAGTTGCTGCCCACTCTATGCAGGGAGAGGATTTCTTAGAAATAATATTTACCAATAGAGTAACATCAAGTCAATGTGTGGCTTATGTTATAAATATAGCTAGCTTAGCCTGATACAGGCTTTTGATGTCTTCAAGTTCACTGCTTCAAAATGAAAGTAGGAATCTATTCTTTACAATAATAAGTAAAAAAAATTTAATATGGGGGGTTGGGTGGAGGAGGGGAATCTCAATTTCGTTTATAAATTATAACAAACTCCTGACATAATTATAATTTTTTTAATTACTTTTCCTGAGCAGAAGAAGAGGAGGAGAAAGAAATGAAAAGTGATTCGATGGCATCTGTCCAGAATAAATCCGATGAAGACAAAGCAGATAATGTACCTGATCTTCCTGCTGGTACTGGGAAATCACTGGTGCCTGCAGACCCACTGCGTAACCCCCGGCTTTCCGATTTTGGTCTTTCACAATACGGTTTCTACAGGCCTTGGAGTGCAGTGGAAGGACAACACACAACAAATATGCATCAAGCAAATTTAAACAACAGAACTCCACTAAAAGCACTGACCCCCTGTACTTTGCCCAAAACACCAAAATGTAAGCTGAAGATGGATGATTATGAGTGTGTAACACCAAAACTGGAACACTTTGGCATTAGTGAACATACAATGTGTATGAATGAAGATTATACGATGTCACTTATTCATAAAACTGCTCAGACAAGCAAGAAGTAAGTAAATTACTTAAGTTCAGATTGTTTCTCAACTGAATTTTCTGTAGCTCCTTCTTGCTATACTAATCTTGTGCTGCTGTTGCCCTTCTCTTTGTCTTCAGGCAGGTGAGGTATCTACCAGTTGGTTAGTCCTGTATCTTTATTCAACTCTCTACATGTCTATTTGTGTACCATTTGCAATGCCAAATGCTGCCATCAAACCCATCTCCTATATAGTCTTTCCCTTGACTGCACCACAGTAAGAATTTTTCCATACACAATCCCTTTCCGAAGGGAAAACGCACAGTATATCTGTGATCTTTTGCTCTCCTTAACCTTGGATTTGAGGATGCGTTGTCTGCAGTAGTTATTACATGGCCAATTTAAAGGTTTGAAAAGCTTTAGGAATATAGACCCAGAAAAAAAACCTGTAAAGCGCTGAATGAAATGCCACATTGTAGAAAGGGTGTATTATCTCTTATGTTATCCAGCCCCACATTCCCTTTGCTCTGGTCTGCTCATGAAAAGACATCTCCAGATTTTCACTGCTCTAATTAAAATTAAAGAATTTGCAGCAGTGAGGTGTAGAACACCTGAGCAGTCCAAGGAGTTTTTTGTAGTCCTGAGGTAATGTAAAGGTGGTGGGATCATGTTTTTATAGTCAGTACTGGCTACAGGTTCAATTGTAAAAGCTGACAGTATTTTAAAGAAACTCATTGTTCTGCAGCTGTACACTTGGTATCTAGAGGAACTGTTCAAACAATAAGAACTATATTCAAAATAAGTTGTGGAAATAATCCAACTTTTTAATCCCTGATATTTTCCAATTTAAGTGACTTTATCCCCCGAAGATCCAGTTTACTGCAATGGTTACATTTTTGTGGGGGGTTTGGGGTTTGGTTGGTGGGGTTTTTTTGTTTCATTTGTTTGGGGTGTTTTTTGGTTTGGGTTTTTCTGGGGGGCTTTTTGTGGTTTTTTTGGGTTTTTTTTTTTTTTGTTTTTTTGGGTTTTTTTTGTTTTTAATGTTAAGATTACTGGGGGGAAGGGAGAAAGTGAAAAGATACATTTTCTTTAAAAATATTTTGGGAATCTCTCCTTTTGAATAGCTGTGTAAATACTATAATGTCTATAAAGCTCTATAGTAGTCAAATCAGAGTAACAGGAAAACTGTTACTGAATCCTAAAAGGTATGAAACCAAAAATGATTCACTCTTGAATAATATATAAAAATTAGGGCCAGCTTATCACACAGTTGAAGTTCTTTTGATAACTCTAACTTTTTGTGATTTTTATACCACTTTCCCTATTTAATGAGTAGTGCTTTAAATGTGATCTTCAGCTTTAATCATGGCTGTAATTTATAAATCAATACAACCACAAATGGAGATTCTATTTCGATTCTGTTTCTATAGCTTCTAGTGAAACAATTAGTCCACCACAGAGATTATTATATATCCCTAATGATAATACTCAAATTCTCTAGAGAATTAGTTATAACTTGATTGCTCTTTAACACATTATCATTAAGACCAAAACAGAGGAACACACACTGATTGTGATGGATTCAGAATTATGTGAGAGGTCATAAGAGGAAGTCATTAGAGTTAAAATGTTGTTTAACTGTATTTTGTGTTTTGTTTATTTTGCAATGTTATGGTAGAGTCAGCTTGCTGTTTGATAAAGGTTGCACAATTCAACAGCTTGTTACCTTCAAAAAGCTCTCCTTTCTCCTCTTAGTGCGAAGGCTTAGCATGTTAAATTGGCGAATATAAAAACAAAATGCAAGATGTGGCAGGCATGGGTTGCACCTGGCTGAAATCTGCCCAGCAGCAGTGCAGTGTGTGAAAACCACTTTAAAAATTTGTCTCAAAGCTCTTAAAAAAAAAAACATTTAGAAGATGTCAACTTCATTTTCAGGCTTTCAGTTTTGAAGCGGGTGAGAAGAAAAATACACTTCAATGCCCACACTACAAAACTGAAAACAAAAGTAGTGATGAACGAAAAGAAAAGCAGAAAGTGCCTAAACAAGTGTTTGTTACACTTGTTCTTCTCCATTGTAAAAAATTAAAACTCATGGTTTCAGGTATCCAGAATATTCCCAAGGCAATACTGACTTGAAAAGTTACTACTTCCCCACACCCCCCCCAAATACACTGCCTCAAATGGATGTTTTGTTTTTTTTTTTTTTTTTTAAGCTTAGGCTTTTTGTGGAGAAGGTCTAAACCTGATTCTTGTAGTTAGAATAACTTTTTACACATTAAGTCACTTTCTTATAGACATATTTTTGTGTAGAGTTTAGGTAAGCTTCCACTTTTTATCTGGCGGTGCCTCTTTTAACTGCCTACACCTTTCTTCCACTAGAATACTGTGGCTATGAAAAAAGAACCTAAAAAATTTCAGTTTCCACTTTTGTGGAATTGCTGTTAACTGGCTTTTCACTCTCAAGTCAGCCAGTGAGTAAGATAAGTAATCTTACTCCAACTTAAAAATTGAATTAAAAATCTTCTAGTGTTCACACTAATGTTGCTAGGTTAAGAGCCAAAAAGATTTCCTCATGTTGTTTAGACTTCTGTAGGCAACAGAGAATTCAAAATAAAATAGACTGTACCCCCTAACACAGAACTGATTATCTGGGACAAAGAAAATTGGTCCTACGCTGGACACCTTTGGTTTGGTTCATTTTGGGGTGTTTTTATTGCTTTGGATTGAAATCTTAGTGTGTTTGAAAATGTGTGACTGGACTGAACATTTGCATGCTACAAATTGCTTGGTAGAATCATAGATGAAAAATCTATGAAAAAATCATCTTTGAGGAAATCAATTTTTGACTTGCATGATGGTGAACAAATACTAGAAAAGTGATCAGGTTGGCAGTATTCCTTTAGTTGTGATTTCTTTGTGTTACTTGAGAGCTAATTGAGGGGCTTGGTTTTCAGGTTGGTTGATGATCGTGAAGTGACTGTACAGGAAATGACACCCAGGGAAATCATGGTCACTCCTGGGCCAAAATCAAAAGTGACACCTAAGAATGGTAAGTTAAAAAAATATGAAATAGATATACATATGTTTTTTGTTTTTTTTTTTTTTTTTTTTACATAATACATACGTAAATGCATTGTAAACATATGGTAGACTTTTAAACTGTGTGGGGCTTTTTTTTTTTGTTAAATACAGTTAATTCAGGCCCAGTCATTGTATGAGCGCATACAATGCCTACAAATCGGGATGTTGTTGGCTTCTATGGGAAAGTGTCTTGCTACAGTATAAATCTTTGTTAATTCTTCTACTATTCTTCTAGTTCATCTAGAATTATGCAGAGGGATCCATCATTTTGTAACTGCAACTTTTCCTTATTTGAAATAGAAAAACTAGTTTGCCAACTTAGCTTTTTTTTTTTTTTTTTTTTTTTTTGTATGAGACTACCCATTAGATCTGCTTAAAGATGGGAAAGAAGCTCTTTTGAAAGAGGCTAACAAGACTGTAACTTAGATCTTTCAAGAGTAGTGCTAAAACTTCTTTGAGAGGAGATGTAGTATGTTCTCTTGAAATCATGGAATGGTTTGGGTTGGAAGGGGCCTTAAAGACTATCTAGTTCCAAACCCCAGCCATGGTCAGGGACACCTTCCACTAGACCAGGTTGCTTAAAGCCCCATCCAGCCTGGCCTTGAACAGTTGGGACAAACATAGTAACAATTGAATATACCAGAAGCTAAAGCACCTAGTCCCACCCCCCAGCCGTGGCCAGGGCCCCCTTCCACTAGACCAGGTTGCTTAAAGCCCCATCCAGCCTGGCCTTGAACAGTTGGGACAAACATAGTAACAATTGAATATACCAGAAGCTAAAGCAATGATGATTTAGGTTGAGCTTTTTCAGTTATCTGCAGTGATGGCACTAGATTTACTACTACTCCTTACATTTTCAGCTTTTATGGAATTCTGTAACTTGGCTGGTTCCTCATACTAAAACTTAACTAAAATTATTCAGGTCTTAGATGTTTTAGGTGTGTTGCATGTTTTAGAACATGCAAATACATGATTGGCTAGCAAATTTGGAGAACTAAACTGGGGCACTGAAACTGATAATATTTGTATGTGTTTGTAGATGCATATGTTGTTATTATCCTCCCCTTAATTTCAGCAGCTAACTGGATGGCTTCTCCTGCAATGCCTGTGTTCTGTACTCCTGATGTGAAAATCCCTTCCAGAACAAACAGTACAGTATTATCAAGGTTACCAGAGACAAATGAACAGCCTCTTCCCAGTCATACAGAAACGCCACGGTGTCCAGATTTTGAAACGAAATGGATAAAAGCGGAAGCTAAGTTCTTAAGTAGCAATTCTGTACGTTTTCACACACTACCATAAAGAGTTTTTCAAATCTCAGTTTGGATTCTTTGGATTCCAATACTACTTTTTCTTATGTCATTATAGATCTTTCTAATGGTACCTTTGTAAGAACACTTCATAAAAACTATACTTAATTAACTGAAGGCATTTAATATCTCTTTTGCAGGAAGTGAAGCAGGGGGGGAAGACTGAGTCAGTGACAAAGAATGATGCAACAGATAAACAACACAAGGGAGACTGCATTTCTTTTGCTGGGAGCTCTGATGAGTATCTTAAAAGTTTCAGAGACCCTTCTCCTCCCAAAATAAAACACTATGACCAGTTACTGAATACTCCTCCACCTCCAGAAATAACAAAGATACCAGATGATGTTCTACAGGTGAGCTAATATACTTCTTTTTTTCCTAAATAGCTTTAGTATCAAAATAGTAAAATTAAAGCACTGAGTTTATCAAATTTTGTTCTTCAAAGAGTTCTCTGCTACTTATTAAAAATGGATAAATTGTAATCCCATTTTGAGTTCCTAGATAATTATTTTTATTCCTTTTTAATGTTTCCTGTAGATCCTGTGCAAATATAGTGGTAAGGTAGACTCTAACACCAAGGAAATGGAGACTGAGACAGGAAATGCTACAAGACATGAAAATGATGTCACGGATTACTGCAACAAAGAGAACAGGTATGATTAGATTTTACAAATCTGCTTATGTAATTTAATTTGGAGAAGCTATGAAGATGCTGTAATACATGTAGAAATTCATGCAGCTGCTTGCTTTTCAGCTACCAAAATAGCTCTTGTTGCTGTGACTAAATAACTATTCTTTGGCCTGGTATCTGATAGCCTTTTTGTAAAGAACAAATATTATAATTGACAAATATTATAATTGATTGTGTTTGAATCCTCCCATCTCAAAAAAAATCACAAAAAACCCCCAACAAAAAAAAATAAGGTAGAGTGTTACTGTTTCTTCAGTAGGTATATTTTGCTTCATGGCAATCAAAGCACAGTGAATGCGTTCTTCTGAGTAAATTTAGGCAATAAAACTAAGGAATAGGAGAAAACTATGTAAGTGACATGACCAATTTCACAGTCGTTTTGGCAAAGACGAAGTTCTTTGAAATACAAAGCTGCCTTATGAACAATGTGAGATAAATTAGTCTACAATAAGTATGAGTAATCTTTGAACAATGGAATAATAGCTTTTAAAAAGAACTCTATTTGGATAGAGTATTTGTGACAACTTGATGAAGTGCAGCTATTCCTGATTTAATATCATGTATATTAGACTTGTTGATTATCTGTTAAACTTGAGGTTGGCACAGATTATTTAGGTAAGGTGTACATGAAACATATATGGCAAATAATCACAACCCAGAAAGAGACTGATAAAAGTAAGTATCTTAATATGCTTAGAGTTGGAATCCATTTAAGTAATCAAACAGAGCAAAGCTTGACCCTTTTTTTTTTTTTTTTTTTTTTTTTTTTTTTCTTTTTTCTTTTTTCTTGTCAAGGTAGTGTTCTCAGTGTTTGTCTTTGGCTAATTCAAAATATGATTGAGAAGTTCATGAGCCTTTCTCAATATATTTGCAGAGGATATCCTGGACTCTTCAAGCCAAACATCTAAATCAAGCTGAAGACCATGTTAAGAGTATTCACATTCATGAATCTTATCATTGAATTGTAACAAGCTCAAAAACCAGAAGAAAATACTGATGGAAGGAAAGAGCCGTATGAAGGAAAAGCTTTTTTAATGGAGAAAATAATTATCCATGATGTGGATACACTTGTTTGAACTAACAACTTGTGCTTTTATCTTTTAATTGGAATTATTGGCAAAATATATTGAGGGGTTTTACATATATGTGTTTTAATATGCTTCAAAGAGGACTGGGGTCATATTTGAGGTAGTGCTTCAGGGTTGTTTTTTTCATCTCATTCTCATGTTTGTTGTACATACTTGTTTGCTGTGGGGTATAGAGAAGCTTAGTTAGGTTGCAGTAAAGGGAAAGTCCAGTTTATTGTCCCAGAAAGTGGTATCTCTGGCTGCTCTGGTAACATCTCCAGGGCTGAGTTTGAAGTGTGTGGTACTTCAGCAGTATTTGGTATCTTCAACAGAAACAAGTCTTTTTTTATTATTATTGGAAGAGTAAGTCCTGCTTTATTGTTTAAAATGTATCTATGCTATTAGTCACTTCTGCAATAAGACATATCAGACATATTCCTGCATCAGTTACTGTTACTTGACAGGCATTATCTTATGCTGCTGCTGCTTTCTTAATACAGTTTTCTTACATTGAGGTCATATTAGGTGCTATACATCCAGTTTCCTTTTGACAGTCTAACCTTTGTAACCCTAAAAGGTTAAGGTTTCATATTCCATCAAGGTGACTCTTGTTTGAATATGAATTATTTGAAAATGTATTGTACAATTTGTACTGGTTACATATATCTTTGACTGCTGGGATTATTTGCTGACAGGCATGTAGGTGATCGCTTACTCTTCTGCTGCCATGTGCATTCTGTAAGTGGTAGTGTTGCTTACATCTGTCCCCGTAATAGCTGACCAAGCTTAAGTTCTCAGAGCTGGTTGGCACTTTTTTGGTGTCTGGTAGTCATAGTACTTAAATCTCTAGTAGAAAAAAAAAAAATCTTCATTTTTATCAGCAAGAAGTCCCAGCTATGTATCCTTATGTGGAGCTTGCTGTTTCCAGTATCAGCTGTTCCTCTGAGTGACTCCAGGACTGCTCTTACCAGCTCTATGTAGTCTTTCTGTTGATGGCTAAAATGCTGTCATTTATATGAAGGCAGGCATGCAACACATAAGAAGGGAGATAGGGAGAAGAGAATGCTTTTCTGACCTTTCTGGATACAGCATTTTTTAAGTCCTTGGGCTATGCAGACATCTAGAGATGGCCAAAACTATTTTTCCAGTTGGTTAGAGTTATCCTGGCTAAAACCTAGCAAATAAAGGTGCCTTTTTCCTGCTATATCAAATTAACTGGAGAAGATGATCTTCTAGTAGGTCTGGCCTGAGCATACTGTCATTTTTCTGTGCAAACTTCTGTTTAAAAACATGCATTATTATGTGTTAGTCTTTGAGCTTGATCAAGATTTTCAATACTAAATAAATTTGATGGATGCTATAAAAACACTTGTTCTACCCGACTCCTTCAGAGAGGGAAGGCCAGGCCTGCTTCCAGCATCTTAACAGACTAAGACCTCTGAATGGGCTGGATGCTAGTCATGGAATTTTGTGGTCTGAAAACAGTACAAAGCATTCTGCTGCAGAGCAAGAATCTTTCAGCCCAACAGATTTACCAGTACTAAGGAGGAGGGTTTCACAGCCTGCATTCTCCCTCCACAGTACTTCATGGCTACTTTCTTGCCCTGAAGCCAGCCAGATATCCTGAAAGGCTCCATTTAGCATGAACCGGAACAAGCAGCACTACTTTCCTGGAAATTGCTGTGTTTCCCTCCCCTACCACCTTCAACTAATGAAATTCCCAGAAGGGCTTCTAAATGTTTCTTCCCTAAACTTGCCTAAACAGCTTTGGACTCCATTGTCCTTTTCTCCATTAGGGAGCTGTGGAGTTGTACCCAGCAGTGCTGGTTCTCACCATAAGCCACTGGCATAGGTTTTCTTGCTTTCTGTTACATTTCATAGCTATTTCATTAATATGGAAGGGATTCAATTGATATTTTGAGATACAAATTATCTTCAAGATGACAATTGAAATCTTAAAATCTTCTGGTCTACTCAAGCTATTACAACATGATGCTGGCATGAGACTGTTTGGAATTAGATATGAAGTTAGTTTTGTTTTCCTTGCCTACCATATTTCCCTAATACATATGATATTGCTGTTCATACTTGTATTATTCTTTGTATTAGGACCACAGCTCTGAAGTGGATATAATCAGAGCAGCAAAACAAAAACTAGTTTTAGTTTGTCTTGTTTTACCTTTGAAAATCTTTCAGATTTCAGTAAGGCCTAATCAGTAGATTAAGTATTAAGCGTGGGGGAGGGAAAAGTTGGCAGAAGTGAAAGCATCAGCAATGTTGGAAACTGATCTGTGTTCAAACTAAGCTGGGGAGGGAAAGTTGTGTGTTTGGCTTTGTCTGCTTGTTTGTTTGTTTGTTTGCTTTCCTCAGATCAGTTCTCTCCTGCAGGTGGCTGTGTGGCATGAGTTCAAATACTGGAACAACTAAGGGTGTAGCTGTGGGGCTGGAGGAGCATAAAACTCCGCTTAAGCTGGTATTGCTGCTGAGGAAAGCCTTATCCCGCTGCTCACTAAAGTAATGTAACACATCAAAATGGGAATAATGCAAAAGAGCTTAAAAGCTACCTATTGGCTTGTTGTGGGGTGAGTCTGATAACAGCACTGGCCTGTTGGAAAGTGCATTTTGGATGAACAGCTAAATAAATAGCAAACAGTGGTTCTGTAAGGGGCAGTCATCACCTGAAAACAGACAAAATTGGCTCGGAGTATGGCTTTGTGTTGTGCTTAATGTAGTTTAAATGGGGGATGCTTCCACTGGAGGCTGTTTCACCAATTCTCTTGCACAGAATCTAGGGGTTGGTTTGTTGACCAGAACAGAATCTGGGTTAGTTGTGCAGTTTTGTGATGGATTCCTTCCATTTGCTGAGCCAATGAAAGGCCAATTAATTTTGTTTTCTAGTTTGTTCTCCCCAACAGTAATCTCGAACTTGGCTTCTGCTGATGTGAGATCAGATGTAAGGGAAGGGTGAGAACAGATAACGTCATCCAGCAGTAGCCTGCAGTCAGGAAAGATTGAACCCAAAATTGCACTTCAGTGTTCAGGGACATCTGGGAAACAACCAAAAAAAGCCTAGCCCTTAGTTTTCCTTCATTTGCTCTGGTTCTTAATCTCTTTTTCACTTTTTAAAGTGTATCAAATGTGTCAGCTAACAGAACTTTCTCTCCATAATCCCATTTGTTGTCAAAGGAGCATCTCAATTGTTCTGCCTAGGAAGCCCCTTAAAGTTGTCAGTGCTTTCTTCTCTGGGAAATATTTTGCTTGAGGTTAAATACAAATATAGATCTCACAGTGAAATGAAACTTCCCAGATGGTTGTCAAGTGGATAAATGACAAGCATCGCTTTTAGTGCCTCCCATTGTGCATTTATTGATGTGTTTATAAGAACTGAAGCAGTAACTGGAGTCCAGGCTTCCTTGGTTATTTAAAGCTCCATGCCTGCTTTAAATCTGCTGTAAGATGTGATATTTGCTTTGTTCCCTGTTGTCATTAATCAGATGTTCCAGTACTTATGGTGGTTGCATGTGCTCCATCAATAGCTGTTGCTGATGTTGAAGCTGCCTTGTATTTTGGGAGTCTGTTTTCTCTCTATGGGACGGTAATACAAAGTTAGTGACATTTATAAGGAGCAATGACAACATCCAGTGGCCGCACTATGGAATCGCATGTAGGTTAGGTTAGTCCACAGGATGCAATTTCCTACCAGGAAGACATCACGTCAATGCCGGCTGTGTTACCTGTGAACTTAAATGTGATCCCTGTGCTGTTCTTACAGTAATACCCACTTCCACAAAGGGGCAGCTGGCATCATGGTAAGGAGCTGACCAGGTCCATGAAATTCTTTGATCTTGTCTAATTCAAGTTGAAGAGTTTAAAAATAAAAAAATAAAAGCCCAAATGTGCACACGTAGGTCCATGGAAGGAAGAGGCCATGCTGCGCAGGCACTGCTCCTGGGGAAAGGCCATGTGAAGGGCACTTTGCAGAATACCCAGCACAAAGGTGTTCAAAAGCTTTCCTAATTTTTGGGACAATGTATTCCTGGCTTAAAGCCCTGTAATTAAGGCCCTGTGCTTATGCTGCCCAATGCTTGCTTATGCAACTGATGTGAACCAGTCTAAGGCCTTGCTGCACAGTCCTGCCTTTCCTCTGCCCCAGCTGCGGGGCCTCACCCTCTGTTTCATCACAGAATTGTAGCTGCAGGAGAAGCCATTCCTGTTGCCCAACTGCCAGGAACTAATGGTTGGTTTCCAAGGTTAAATTATTCATATTGTCTCAGTGCTGACCCAAATCACTGCTCACCTGCAAAGCCAGTGGTGGATGTTGAGGCAAGAGAAGGGGAAGGCTGGGGGCAGTGGGAGCTAGGATATCTTCACGGGCAGTTTGTGCTGCTCAGGGAATGGTGTTCCTGCCTGTCAGGCTGCTTTGGTACGGTTTCCTGACACTGCTGTTCCCTGGGCACTTCCACATTCCTCAGGGTCCTGCTCTGTTGGGGGAACTGATGCTGTGTGTGTATATATGTATTATATTTTTCTTAACCCAGCTGATGTGTAATAATGTCTAGACCCAGGGGCTGAGACAGCAGCAGTAGGTGCTTGCATTGCTTAGGCCCTGCCCAAACCGATCTTAGCTGTTGCATTACTTACAGCACTGCTCTTTGACCAAGACCATAGCTGTTGTCACCTTTTTGCTCTGGGGTTCAGAGACCTCATTTTTCCCTACTTTCCAGTGCAAGAGTGAGAACTTGCTGATAATACCTAATGCTTTCCTGCTGCATCATGCCCATCTCTGCTTTCGACCAGAGCTGTAAACCAAAACTTAGGCCTCCACAACTGCTCCAGTCAGACCGTGAACACGGTACCTGAGCAGGGAGTGTGTCTGATGCAGCACAGGTTACTGACAAAGCATGCGTTCCACTTGTCCTCACTGCTGAACTAGGGAGGGAATTAAGCCGGACACCAGTTCCTCCAGGAGATACAGGCACTGTCTCCCAAAAGCACTGTAGAAGAACATATAAAGGGTTGTGCTGCCACTGTGGGGAAGGAAATGGCTGCTCTTCTGGGACTGTAGCCCCTGCTCCTGTAAGGACTGTGGAAACAGAGCCCTTTGCTTAAGGCTTTAGCATGGCAAAGGGGAATCTTCATCCTCCTTCCCCCAGTTAAATGAAAGCCTGGCTAATGATTACAAGCAGCAGCAATATTTATATAAGGTGTAACAAAGTAATGGTGGGGGTGTTCCTGGTGTGAGAAAAAGGGGGGGGGGGGGGGGGGAGGGCATTTCTGATACACCTTTTTTCAACCTATTAAATTGAAAATCTAATTAATGCATTTGATGGCAAATCTCTATTTTGAGAGATATTTGGCCTGAAGCAGCTGGGGAAGAGGTCAGCTAAGGTTCCATAGCATGAACCCCACACCTAAGCAGTCAGGCTCCAGTATTTGCTACTGAAAGCAGTTCTGCATGTTCACTTCCTGGTGATTTTGCTTCATGGGCCACCAAATACAAAGCTAGTAGCTGTTCCTCTTTTCCTCTGAAATGCAGGAAGACCTGCCCAGTCGGGTCAGGGACAAGCCCTTGCTGGGCCATGTCTCCCTATCCAGCTGCAAATAAAGCCAAACCACCTCTCAGAGCAGCTGAGTCACAGACACAGGCTTGCTTGCTGCTACTGCTTTATATAGACTTCATTTTATTTTGCGAATTATCCTTAAATGCAATTAAAGCAAAAACCAGGACCCAAAAATGAGGAAATGCCCATGTTCCTGTGTCCCTTCTTGCCCTTGGGAAGGGCTGTGCAGTTCTGTAATCACATGCTGGTTGCTGCAGGGCTCACCTCATTTTGCAGCACAGGTGATGCCCTGTGCTGAGCAGGCCACACAGCAGCAGTCTTCATTCTGTCTGCCTGGGTCTATAAGGTGCCAAAAGCTGATAATCATGACACAGCACTCGGGGGGCAGGGGGCCCAAGCCTGACCAAACCTGCTCCTGGTGCCACAGCAGTCACTGAGCTATTACAACATGTGAGCTCCTCACAGCAGCAGTGTTGTGGCGTGCCCCCTCCCTCACTCCAGAGGTGTCTGCCTTCACCCTGTCAAAATATCCCACCCATCTCACCTCTGGCCACACTAGACCAGCTCCACTGCCACTTCCAGGCTCACCCCAGGTACAGCTGGAGCCTGCTGTGCACCATGGAGCAACTGCATGTCTTCAAGATGTCCCCCTGCAGCAGCAGAAGAAACTGGCAAGCACTGAGCTACGGAAAGCCACAGCCCCAACCTCCCATGTTGCACTGATTTACTGGGAGATGAGTTACCCCTTCTTTCTCCTGCTCCTCAATAAGGTACCAGGTAACATTACACAGACGAGCACTCCAGATTCCCTATGGATAAGCAAGACTCCTTGGCCACCCCTTTGTCCATTCTGAGATTCCAGAAGCTGCTGAACACCCCCAACACCCTCCAGCTTCATCAGTACCTTTTAGCATGGAACAGCCTTGAACCTTGACTCCTCACAGCTCCTTGGCTTTGTCCCTACACCCAATGGTTGAAGTAAATTGTGAAAGTGGTGCTCAATACAAACATAAAGTGTTTGTGAAAAGCCACCTCACTGCAGGCTAAGCAGCAAGATTTACGCAGCTCAGACTGGTCAGTGTAGGATCAAAAATCCTACATAGTCATTAGATACATAGAAGATAACCAAGGGAAAGAGGCCACAGTACTGGCCTTCCCTGGAGTTCTGGAAGTCAAAACTGGGTGTTGTCTTCTTGGTTGGTGTATCCTGACATTATATTGTTTGTCATCAGCAGCCCAGGAGATCCAGGTATGCAACCAGCTGCATCCACCCCACGGGTTTGCTTGGTCAGGAACCACCTGGTGGCCAAGGTGAGGACTCCCACATGTACTGCCAGAACACAGACCCGCCTCACCTCCTCAGTTCATCTGAACTGCAGGCAAGAGCACCTCAGGGCAGAGCACCTGTTGCTGTGTCTTCAGTAAGGAATAGTTGTCTGCTCCTTAGTCAGCCTTGACCTGAGAACACCAAATGTCTTCTGGCCAGGCCTCTGCAGCTACTCCCACCTTCTGAGACAGGTGTCTCCAAAGGGGTGCACGAGGCAAGCCAAAGACAAAGCAAAGTGGAACGCACACGAGCAGTATTTCATCCTTCTTTTTACACCGATTTTGGTGTAGTTCTTAATGTACACACCAGTACAGTATTAGATGTAATTTATAAATAAGTTCGGGGGTGCACACTCAGAAATTTTTTATCAACAGGGCTATGTGATGAAAAAAGTTTGGAGACCACTGTTCTAAGAAAAGCAAGACCTTCAAAGACAGCTTTATACTTTCTGGTTCTAAAGGTACCACTAGTTCTCCAGAACTCAAGTAAGGCTGATGTGCAAGTGCACTGAACTACATCTTCCTCTGGTAAGGCCACCAGCTCCTCAGCACCCTCGGATATACTCGTGTCACCCAGATCACTCCTGATCTGTGAACTGGCATCATTTCGACACAAGCTGGAGCAACCCCTGCAAGCCACAGGGGTCTGCCCTGGCTCCCCTCACACTCCCTCTGTCAACATACCTACATCAGAAGGGAAGAGCAGCACTGCCTTTGACCACACTGCTCACATGCTCATCCTCCAAAATCCAGCCAGCAGTGATTTAAGAAAACCTCCTCTAAAGGGAATCCCTATTAGGCCACCTCCCTCTACTCCTCGAGCCCAGGAGATACCAGATAATGGTTCTGCCGCTCCTTTCAACTTCTGCTTAAAAGCTGACTTCCACTTTAACAAATACAAAACCAACCACCACCACACCATCAAAAGATCAATAACATCCATCTTTATTCCAAACAAGACAGAACTACAGAACACCTGTAATCCTTCTGGTCATATTTCATGGAAATCTTGAAACACTGGACACACTAACTTCCTGTTCAAACTATAACACTCAGGGATAGGATGATGGCACTGCTATAGAGAAATGTTTCTTCTAAACAAACTAAAAGTTAAGGTTTAAAAGTTAACTTTCATTTCTGATGCTTAGCTTTGTCTTCAGATGTTCCTGCTTAGCAACAAAAGCAAAAAAAATAAGCCTGCTTTAAACAGCAAGTAGGAATAGACAGAAGACAGCCATACGGAGAAGCAGCGGCTTAGTATGGTCTCATGCGGCTTGATGGGGGTGGTGCACGATTTGGAGGAGTAATTGCTATATCCAAGTAGTCTCCTATCTGGAATTTCTGAGACTGCAATGTCATGGAATCATCTGTGCCCTTCCTGCCTGACATGGTGCTGCCGATCTCCTTCACCCTGTGTGCAGGAAAGGAAAGGCACGTTAGTAAGAAGAGGCAAATCTCCCTGGATGTGCAGAACAGGAACTGTATCTGCTCATAACTGCCTTCCCAAGCCATCGTCTGCGCTGTATTCGGTGACACACACACGATGCTGGGGCTTTTCTCTCCAGTACCAGGTGCATCAGGAAGAGCTACACCAAGTCCTCTTTTTGATGGGACAGAGGAGTGAGAGAACCTTCTACTGTTACTAAGTTAAATACTAGAGAGAACCCCACAATCCCTTCCATCCAGGCACAGAGGATGACCCCACAGATTACAAAGCAGGATACATCCACTGGTTGCTTACAAAGGTTAGCTCATACCATCCTGGAAGATCAGTCTCTGCAACAAGACCACTGCTGAAACTGAAATGCATGTTCAGATGCCAGAGCCACCAGGTCTCCTATCAACAGGAATAGCTTTATCTCAAGCTGGAGGTCAGTGTTCTGGTGGCTGCCAATAGCGACCAAAGCCTCAAGCACACATTGCTTTGGGAGCACATTAACAACAATGATCAATGTAAAGTTTGCAGCAGTCATCACACAGCCTGTTGTCGAGAACAGATATATGGGCCCTGAACTTTTAAATCAGTGTTAATGAAAAATAATATATTGCTCTGTTGCCTCAAGTCTCCTATTAACCCCAAAAAGAAATGCCATTTACCTATACCCAGGCCTCTTGAGATCTGTAAAAACAATTGCAAAATTGAAGTGAGTGCCCTTCTTCCGTGCTTCTGGGTACACTTCTTTCACTAAGCTGGTCAGCTCTTTCAGGGTTGCGTCCATCCTACATTAAACAAACAAACCAAAGAGGTTCATGTTCTCAAAAGTAAGAGCAACAAAAAGTTTCCCCAAACCCACTTAGGATGAAATCAGTATATGGCTATGACTTAACCACATGTTTCCTTGCCTTTGCATACTTTCTGTTGATACCCAAAGATGAGCAAGAGCTTACACTCTGGCTACACAAAGAGGTGTTGATTTCACAACTCCACTGCACACAACACATTTGTGATCCAACCAACAAGTGACAAGAAGTTGCTCTAGATATTAACACCTGGGAGAATTCACCACTTACTGTGCACTGGAAGCACAGTCTAGTGCAAACGTAGCTTCTCACTAGTTTCCAATTTACTACAATATCACGACAAATCTCTTAACCTCTGTATTCATTTCAAAATCTGCTTTCCCAGGTCTCTCACAAGAGCTGCCATTCAAACAGTGAAGGCCTATATTTCTTTTTAAAAAATGCATTTATACAATGAAGAGTTTACCAGTTTCCTCACCTAAATTGACATCTATGTTAAAATATTTTCCTGAATATTAGGACATGTAAGAAAAGAAAAAGAATTAATAAGTTTTCCATTTCCATCAAGATTTCCATTTCTGCTCCAACAGGCAGCACTCCCCCTTTTCCCAGACTTCAAGCACAGCAGGACTGAAGCTCATTTCTAGACTTTCAAGAACAAAAGGGCTCAATCATTGCAACTAATTATGTAGACTGCACATCGACTCCAAGCTTCAAGTGACCAAGGCGCAGTGTGTTGACAGACAATGCCCATTCTGACTTCTGCAAACAACTCAGACACCATCAATAGCCTGAACTGAGTCCATGAATCCCATTGAGTTCGAACTGCATGCTTTGCTCGACACAAAAATGGATTTGCTCAACCATAAGATATACAAGTTATAACCCAAGCACACACCATGAAGGAAAAAGATGAAAAAAGTAGCATAATTCAATTTCAAAACCTTTTTTTATATTACATCAGAGCAGCCCTGCGGAGAAGGACTTGGGGGTGGTGGTTAATGAGAAGCTTGACATGAGCCAGCTTCAGTGTGCGCTTGCAGCCCAGAAAGCCAACCGTATCCTGGGCTGCATCAAAAGAAGCGTGACCAGCAGGTCAAAGGTGATCCTGCCCCTCTACTCTGCCCTTGTGAGACCTCACTTGGAGTATTGTGTACAGTTCTGGTGTCCTCAACATAAAAAGGACATGGAGCTGTTGGAGCAAGTCCAGAGGAGGGCCACGAGGATGATAAGAGGACTGGAGCACCTCCTGTGTGAAGACAGGCTGAGAAAGTTGGGACTGTTCAGCCTGGAGAAGAGAAGCATGCGTGGAGACCTCAGAGCAGCCTTCCAGTATCTGAAGGGGGCCTAGCAGGATGCTGGGGAGGGACTGTAGTGGTAGGACAAGGGGTAACGGGTTCAAACTTAAACAGGGGAAGTTTAGATCAGATATAAGGAAGAAGTTCTTCACAGTGAGGGTGGTGAGGCACTGGAATAGGTTGCCCAAGGAAGTTGTGAATGCTCCATCGCTAACAGTGTACAAGGCCAGGCTGGATGGAATCTTGGGCAACATGGTTTAGTGTGTGGTCCTGCTCATGGCAGGGGGATTGGAACTAGATGATCTTAAAGTCCTTTCCAACCCAAACCATTCTATGATTCTATAAAAACTAATGTGTTTGCAACGCAGACTAAAGCAGCTCCCCAAACTGAACCTGAAAGTACGAAAAAGCAGCTCTCTTAGCAGGCAGCAGTTAAAGCACTGCTACCTGACCACACAAAAAAAAAAAAAAAA
>NW_009915549.1:6367-36377 GCF_000696875.1 Nestor notabilis | reverse complement strand
TCACAGTCCCTGCATTTGCCTTCCAAGACTAAGATGTCCAAGAAACCCTGGCAAACACACACAGTACTGTATTTGCAACAAGCTATCAAGGCATGTTAAGTGTAGTAGCCTCAAAATGCTCTCAGGAGAGCTTTCCTATAGGCCAGTGATGGATCTTTGCTATCACTTTTGAGCTTGCAGATAGGAGACTCAGAATTAAAGTAGATACTCCAGTCAAAGCAAACTTAGGAAATACTGATAAAATTTGCAAGAACAATTCAGTTTCAAATATAAATACATCACCTTTTGGGGCTAGGGTAGTGATTACTTTTAGGAATTTTTGAGAGGTAATCTTCACAGAACTGAGAAGAGCTTCTGCACCGCTGCACACAGAGCACCAAGCCCAGAATGACACAGAGAACCAGAGAAATCACAAGATAAGTCTGCCGATCAGAAACCTGGAAGAATTTCAAATAGTTGTTAAAGACAAAATAATTTAATGATACTATTATTCTTGTTTTAAATACTAAAATCTTTAAAAGAACACAACCCACATACTCAAGTCACTTTCCTTCCATTTTGATAAACACTTGTTTAAATTTGAGGGGTTTTTTTCAGAGTTTTGATGTAGTCTACTAGCTACGCAGCATTCAAGGAATAAAGTCTGAATACCACCAGCTGGTAACACAGGACAGTATTTCACTGACTATGCTACCACCAGAACTTAAAGCAGCAGCCACCCCTTGCAAATGGCATTCAAACCTATCTGAAAGTAATATACTTTGCACAAAAGAAGTGTATTAAGAAAGGAACTTCTGTTTTACAGTTGACATGGATGCAATACTACCTCCATTTTATGTGATGCTTATCAGCCGACATTGCAGCACTTCACAGAATACCATTATATTCACTTGATTAGATGGGTTTAATCTTTCTGAGTACTCTTCTATTTCACAACCTAGCAAAAGGATTTTTTCAAGTATGTTCATTTCTGAAGCTTAACAGATGAAGCTTACTAGAAATATATGGAAGCTGAAACCCAAGGGTATTTTGCAGATAATATTTAAAAAAAAGGAACTGTACAGTTGTTTTCCTAAAAAAGTCTATCTTAATCACACCATAAGATCTTAGTAAGAAGTCATACAAAGACTTTAGAAAAGATAAAGAACACAAATTTCCATTTTATAAGAAGCAAATGTCTCAGACAAATAGACTAGACCTGACTAATAGACAGGTAACTCGAGTTGAGTTCAGGGAAAGGCATGTGTTAAAATTCCAGGATACTCATCTAAAGTACCCTGAGGATCACCACTGTCAAATCCTGGTTAAAACCACAGCACTCATGAACAGGAGCTTAGCCCACTAGGCATCAAAGAAGGAGGCCCACTAAGTGTTAGAAAATAGTTCAGAGAGATGTCCTTTGGCAACAAGCACCATTAAAAAAAAGTATGGCTTGAAATCCCAGGCTGGAGAATGCAAACATTGAGTATGTTCCTAATACTGTTGCCAAGATTCCCCTAATCTCAAAAGATCACAAAAACCAGGAAAGAAGGAAGCTGTAGCCATATGAGCCTCCCATTCAGCAGCTAAGAGTGCAACCCTCCACATGCTCATCTTATGATGACAGCCCAGTTCTAAGTGACCAGTACACACTTCCACACCAAACCTCCTACAGCACAAGCCTGATGATATTTAAGTGAACAACGTGAGTGCTGGACACTGCAGAGCATCCCATTTTACTGAAACTGTGTAATGAAGCCATGCAGTACAACTGGTTATATAATGCAGCAAGTGCCAGAAGCAGTCCTGAAGCATGAACTCTACCATTCCCTCTGACACACATCAACCCCTCTGGATGCGCAACAGTATCAATTCCAGTGCACTACAGGAAGGCTGAGATAGTTATTCTAACTAAGTTTTAGCTTTATAGTTAGTGCAGACTCAAATCATGGGGCTACTAGGGCTGTAGTAGAAAATATCACCAATCTTGCTGTGCCCTAGGCAGCTCAAGCTACACAAGCTTTCCTCCCCGCCCTTAGCCAGCTGCTAAAGTAGGCTGAAATCAACACTACAGACAGCTCAAATGAAAAGCTTCATTTAAAGATTCCAGGCCTCTTCAAATTGAGTTATGTTTATATATATGTTTTCTTTATGTTTCTCAAGCTGAATTATAATTACCTCACGTTTTAATTCTGCCACAGTTGTTGACAGATTAGAAACTAGCTGCGTCATGTTGGTGAGCTGTGCTTGTAACAGCTGGATTGCTTCTGTTTGCCGCTGATCCTGTATTAAAGAAAGAGAGTCACGGCCATGCTATTTAGTTGTCAGGTTCCCATTATGATATATGCTCACATGTACTGAGTTACTGTTCTGATACACACAGGCATTTTGTAGCCACATGACCTATTCAGCATATTTTTCAACACAACTTTCATACAGCATTTGAAACACCAGCATTTTATTTATCAAATAACTTTTTGTAACATATGCCAAGTACATCTCATTACAATGACTTCTGCTACCTTCATGAAAGGCAGATTAAGCAGCCATTTCCATGCAGTGACTATCAGGAAACTGAGTACTGTCACATTACAGAATACACATGCAGATGACCAGGCAGAGCTAAAGCCTAAGGGCTGACACATAGCTTCTGCTCTGGGATCAGGTAGACAGCCATTTAATGACAAGAGCCCAAGCCAGCCAGAAACAAGGCCTTTGTAGTTATTATCTACTTCCTAGGAAGAACCCTAACAGGATTCTTAATCATATGAGAAATTAAGGAAGGTGAGCAGAAATTAAGGAAGGTAACCAAGAGGTGCACCTCTGACTGACCAGCATTTGATACTATTCAAACAAAAAGCAGAAAAATGAAAAAGAATTTCTGCACCTTCTTGTAACTAGTTCTTAAAAATAAACTTTCCTAATGAGGAAAACACTTAAGTACTTCAACAAATCATACCTGCTCTTCTGCTATTCTTGAGGTGTTCTGAAGTTTTATTATTGTTTTATTAAAAGCCTTCTGCATTTCCTCCATTTGCTTTCGGTACCTAAAAGAAAGAGCATAAAGGTCTGAAGCGCTAGTTAATGAAACTCCTCAGCACTAGACTCATCTCCAGAAGAAAATACAACTATGCCAGCAGAAAACTTCTCTTCACCCAAAAAGGTTTTATTTGAACATGAAGTGGTACTTCCTTTTAAGTTTCACATAAAAACAGATGTGTCTCTTTATGGTGTTTTTTTGTTTTGTTTTTGTTTTGGGGGTTTTTTTGTCATTTTCTTCCAAGATTAAAGTTAAATCTTTTTCAACACCTTAGAGCTTAGCACCAATTTACTGGAATTCACTGTGGAGAATTCTCTGCTAACACTGACTGCCAAGACAGATAAAACAACAGCATAAGGAAAAGCCCGCTCCTTGGAGCCAATTCTGAAATGGGTACGTTTCCTGATTCTCCTATGGCTAAGGAGTACCACAGAAACACTAATATACATGCAACTCTCACAAAGTTCTTGGTTCTCTCGCCAAGCTCCCTTCTTCACAAGAGTTATTACAAGTAACACAGTAGTTTAAGTAGAAACTATCAATTCAGTAAAGAAAGCATTGTAGGTCTGTGTCATTCAGTTTAATAGCAGCAGAAGGATATGCCCTTTTGTTGAAAAACTTATGGACAGGATTAGCACTTACATTCTGGCAACACTTTATCCTTTTAAAAAACCTCACAGCACTACTCCTTAAACCAAAATAAATGTGATTGTATCTGAAATACAAAAAGGAAATCCCTGCTACCTGCAGACACCTGGTCTCCAGTAGCTACCTAGGATTAGGTACTATTAACTTTCTCAGTTTTCCATAAAGCTTTATGCCGTGATTTATGTTATACTTTGCTTTGACTGTGCTACTTTTCCTATGTGTATGTTCCTTTATACAGCTGGCTAAAATCATGTTTACATATGGCAGACCAGTCTTCCTCAGACTTACCTCTGACTAAGTTCTTCTAAGTAACGGCTGCTGAGAGACATGTTTACTTCTAGGGCTTTTATGCGATTATTAAGGCGCATGAAGACAGACTCTTTTTGATTAGATCCATGAACAAGATTTCCATTAGCATAGCCTAGATCTGTTGAATTCTGCAATTCAGCATAGAAATCTGTAGCTGTTCTCTGTGGTCCCCCAGAGACTGGAATTGCCATTAGCGCTTCTTCTGTTGCTTGATCATCATCCTTTGTTTCAGCAGATACAGAAGAATCAACAGGAGGCAAAACAGGTTTCTGCACTTCTGAAATGCTTTCCTTTACTTCCCCAGCCTCACTGGCTAGCATGTCCACTGTATATTCAAGCTGCTGAACAGTCTCTGTAGGCTTTGAAATCACTGGAGTAGCCGTAGCATCTCTTGTGCTCATCTCCTGTACCTCAGCAGCCACACTGTTCTCAGAAGCTACAGGGCTTTCTTCTGCAACAGAGCTCTCAGCCTTTTCTGTTTCTGCACTGATCTCGGGTATATCCAGCCAAGGTGTAATCCCTGGCGCTACCTGGCTCGCATCATCTTTTTCAGGCTCCAAAGCCATGTCTGTTGTTGGCAATGGCTTAACTTCAGAAGTAACTTCTAAGAGGAGGGACTGAGAGACAGTTTGAGGATGGCTTGGTTCCAGTTCAATTGAATCTGTGGTCTCATTACCAATCTCCTCAGGGACCACACTGGTGAAGTCAACTGCAACAGTAGCTCCAGATGAACTCTCAACTTTGCTGTCTAATTGCTCAGGCAGAGGCTCATCTACAGATGCACGTATAGGTTCTATCAGAACCATCTTTGGCTGCTGAACATCAGCAGAGTAATCTTGCCCTTGTTTACCTTCAGTTTTACTATGCTGCCGGTGCATGGCTACTGCAACTGAACACCATTTAAACAGGTATTCTGAAAAGGTGGAAATACAACATACTGTTGCCATATCATAGCAGTACTTTTCTGTCTCAAGTTCAAACCATGCCAATGCTTCTTCTTCCTGATCATCACTGGGCAGCAAGGTTACTGTTGACTGGCTTGTATCTTCTTCATACTCTTGTACTAGCTGAACAATAGGACTTTCCTTTGTCAAATCCACGATTAATTGCTCTTTATCTATCTGTGGAATATCTGTAGTAACAAGTCTACAAAGACAGAGTTAAAAACAGGATGTTACTTGAACAGTTCTACATACCTACACTGGAAGACTGCAAAAGCAGGATCTTTCAGAAAATTACCAAAGCTCATTCCTGTTACCAAAGGTCAGTTTGGACACAGTCAGAAATTCTATTAGTATTTTCTCTTGTGTTCTTCAGTTCAAATTTGCAAACAAGATTATTTCAACCCTTGCTTCTGAAAAAGCAAGCTTTATCAGGTATTGCCCTTTCCCTCAGCCCTGAAAAGAGTCACCAGCTCAGATATCACTAACGTCTACACAGCAAGCATCTTACTTTTTTGCTGAAATCTTCAAATGCAAAAGCAAAAATCGCAACCTTTCCACTGACCTTCCTTAGCCTCTCAACAGTCAGAGTGCTATGAGACCATGAAACCACTTAACAGAGCACAAGTTATGTCCTAACATTTAAGAGCTAGAGTCTTAGCTCTACATAGCCTTATCAATTCTAAACAATTGTAATCAACTGAAAAAAAAGCCCACATTTATATACACTTGCTTCTTCCAACTTAATTCCATATCTTTGCCAATATGTTTTCATCAAGCAATAAATTTCCCTGGTTAATACACTACTACACGACAGATTTGACCAAACACTTGTCTTGTTACTTGCTTAAGGCAGCATGCCATATCTGAGCATTCTGCTACCAAAGATTCCAGACTAGTGCACATTAGTCTCTGCTAGGAACACCCTGGGGAAAAAAACCCAAACACCAGTCACTTACTCTGGTGAAGTAACAGGAGTTGGTTCAGGCAGTCTTGGTGCAGCTGTTGAAATTGCAGGGGTAGCAGTGACATTTTCAGACACACTTGTGTTCCCTGCTGCAGGAAGGAAGAAAATGTGAACATGAAAATTCAAGAAACATGTCCATTTTCAATGATGGTTTTGGTTGATTGGTTTTAGGGGGTGGGGGAGGTGGGGTTTTTTTGGTGGGTTTTTTTTTTTTGGTTGGTTGGTTTAGGTTGTTTGGTTTTTTTTAAAGATTACTAACTGCACTACCAAATTAACTGCAGGTGTCATTCTAAGTCATGCGAATTAAAGTCCTACTGACAGCTTATGTATAGGATGTTACAGACAGTCTCAAAATATTTCCAGAAGGAAGCATCAAGTTAGACTTTACAACTCAAGCTAAGTAATGCAGAGGGTAAAGATCTCCAAATATAGTGGAGCAAACATATATATTCTCTTTGCACTGGTTCCTTTCTCAGCTAATTCAGCATCTTTGTTCCACTTTTCAGAATCACTAGGCAAAGAATGCTATGGTACTAATCAGGTATGCCATAAAAGGTGAAAAAAGTCATTTAAATATATATCATCCAACAATTTACAAAAAGATTAAACAAAATAAAGAAAAATTAAACATTCAGAATGCTTTTCACAAACAAACAACAACAAAGAAAAACTAAACAAAAAAACAACCTTCAGCTTCAGATGACTCTTCAGTTTTGGCTCCAAGCATATTAGCAGCAATATTTACCATACTTAGGATAGCATCTGAAAGAGAAAACAACTACTCAAAGAGGACATACTCAAGAGGGCCCAGAGATTAGCACCATTGATCAATCTGCTATTTTTTAACACCTGCCTGAAACAAATCACAGTTTAAGGTCATAAAATTTGCTGGCATTCTATGACACTGGATACACCTATTGCTTTTAAAGGATAAGTTTATAAGCTAGAAAGCTATTTTTGAAATCCCATATCTAACCTTTACCAGCTGCACCTTCTAACACCAGTGAGAGTACTAACTGATCATTAATCCACTAAAACCAAGGAACATTAAGACAAACAGAAGAATATTTACACATGGAATTTTCTGTTAAACTGAGCGTGTGAATCACTGTGGGAGGTCCCAAGCCAGACATTTAGAGCTTGAACGCTCAAACAGAGGAGCTCTGATAAAGCCAGGTTGGATCATTTGACATAACAGCACTAAAAGAAGTGCCTCAATGTCATTTGCTAACTGAGCAAGACAGAATCATGCCTTTGAACACAGGATGTCCACAGCAAGACACAGAAAACTACAGATTTGCTCAAATTAAGCAGGACTCTGTCATTTTGCATCATACCTCTCTCCTTAAATCCAAACCTTATTTTCAGCTCTGATACTGCTGCAAAATAGCAGTGGTAAATATTTTAAAGAATTGAAGCAGAAGAATCTACATTTTGCAATCTGTTACTTGAATGCAATCGAGATCAGTCAAGGCAACTGGAAGAAAACTGTAACAAACATCCATAGGCCTGGCTTAGGTATCTATTTTTTAAGGATCTGTTAAGCATAACGGTTCCGCCCTCCTCCCCCCCCCAAAAAAAAAAAAAAAATTAAAAAAAAAAAATCACAGAAGTAAACACAGAGAGGGTCTGCTCTATATCAGGACATACATTAGATACAGCTAACTCCTTGGTCTTGATATTGAAAGCAAACATCATTGCCAGGCTTATTTAAAAGACGAGGAACGGGGAAAGAGCCAACTTTTGCATATTGTAAATACTGGCTCAAGTTTGCCTATTTCTCCCACAACAAAATATATCTGTACATCACATGTGTAAGTTCATAAAGTGAGAGGCATTTTACTACTAATGACAAATTTCTCAGACTCCAGAAATAACAATAAATTGTCTTAGCAGAAAAATACGAAAGTCATAGTTGTTGCATGACAAAATGTCATTCTACTTTCAATTAGCTCATTTTGCTTCAGCACAGAAATGATTTTTCTAATAAATCATACTCACTTGTAGCAGAACCTAGGAGATTTTTTGAAGACTTTTCTTCCCCTGTATTGTAATCCAATAGATAATCTATGCATAAAGAAGAACACTTATGACTATCAAAATTAAATGTGTTATGGGCAAAGTAAATAAACAGCAAGATTTAACATGGTCATTCAACTATGTCATTTTAGCAGTGTCAAAATAAAACTACAGAAATGAAGTTAAAGGTCAAAGATTACATACTGAAATATCAAGCTTCAAGCAATTAGAAACCCAAACACATACAGGATTCAAGCTTCAATTTTCCCAGATTCATAACACAGATCCAGCAAACTGCTCATTGAGCTCCATATAATGTTTTTCTCCCTTCTCCTCATGAAGGCCGGAGGTAGGCCATTTCATGTATTTTACTTAAACACAAAGTCTGCAAGCCAAAATAAGCACCTTACAATTATGTGCAGCACTGATCATACAAACCATCTCAGGAAATGAGCTGTGGACACTAACAACAAAGCTGTTTCATGTGATCTGCTTTGATTATTTTAGTTATCCATTACTACTCTCAGCACATGAAGATGTTAGTGCCTAGCCTGCCAAGTAAAATAGAGACTTATTAAAGTAACCCTCCAAATAGCTATAAGACATTGTTTAAAACTTAAAAGGACTGTTGAATAAGACCAGAAATACTGAAATGCCATCAACAAGAATAAGAGTAAATTCGGCAGTCAAATCATTTATCATATGGAGGAAACGATGAGCCAAACCACCAGCACAAGAAATGCCTCAATAGCTAAAAACGCAGAAATTATTTCCTTACCATAATCTTCATCAAATAGTTCCTGGCGTTCAGACTGATACTGAGAATCAGCTATTTCTTCATACTCTTCAACCATGCTAGTACCAAATACCCTGTAAAAAAAGATAAAAACCTAGTATTATTCTATTATTCATATACTTGCTTGACACAATTGATAATTAGCTAAGCATTGCGAACATTATGTAATAGGTAGCAAATAAACGAGATAAGCTACACTTGCCTTCAGCTAACCAAGATCAAGCAGCAGATATGCTTATTTTCTCAAACTTGCATGCACAAAATCCACCGCACACTTTCAAGTACTGCACCAAACAAGATCCTGTTTTTAATTTTAGTGATTCCAAAGAGACTTCTCCTTTTTAACGTGAGCTCATACCTGTTTAAGGAGCTCAAGGCATCCTGGTCTTAAACTCTTCATGAGCTCTTACACCTCCTCTTCAGCCTCACCTCTGATCAACTTTAGAAGCATCTAATTTATGACTATCTTCCTTTGCCTACTACATTCTCTTTGACCTGCTCTGCTGAAATAAAATGAAAACAATCCGATTTAAAGCAGTCTTGTCAACTGAAAATATGGTTTGGCTTATAACACTAGAGTTCCCAGGTTCAAATTCTGATGCAGCTTTGACAGGAGAATTGACATTGGTTTTTAGGAGCAGGACAGAGGCTGATTATTCTCTGAACTACACACAATCACTAATCGTGTGTACCTGGGGTGCTATGCAACACAGCAGCTTTCCAAAAGCACTCATCACACCTGCTCTTTTTAGTTCACCATTTGTTCCTTGTTTTGCTTGGTCAGCCTTGAAATGCTCATTTCCTCCTGTACGACTGCTCATGTTCCTGTTTCCTAACAACCCCTCTGCAAATATAAACTCTTCCTTACATACTAGAAAAGTAAAACTAAACATTCAAAGCTGCTTTAAACAGATGTGAAGCACACTACGCAGCAGGCAAGTTAGGCAACTACTTCAGGTCACAGTATTTGCAACTACAACTGAGAACTAGGATTTGTTGCCCAACTATTATTAAAATACACTATTCCTCACAGCAAGGAGGTAGAAAGACAAAGCAAAATTCTTAAAATACTACCTTATAAGGCTTAAAGGACAAAAATGTTCTGATCCAAAGTGCGATATCAACTCCACCTAAAGAATAAGAGATACTTAAAGTAAAACTCCAAGACCCAGAGTTAAGAGTTCATTTAACATATACATCCAATCTTAAAACTGCAAGTTTTGTTTACTCAAGGGATGTGTAGATTGCCCGTAACAGAAAAGATTCTGTAAGATTTGTTCTTGCCATGCATTAAAGTGCTGAGTCACAGTAGAGAACACCACAAGCCCCATGCATTCATCATTCCAAAACAAGAGGCTGCTAACCTTTATGTACTTGATGAACATCTGAAGCAAGAAGGGAAAGGAAAAACAAACAAAAAAAAAAAAAAAAAAAAAAGATGTCAGTACAAAGGCTGAACACATGCCACAGGCAACTAGAGCTTTGTTGGTTTTAATTCAGTACTATAAATGCCTCAGATAACAAGTTATGAAGGATAAAGTTGCAATACTACTTCATCTGCCACAGGTAGCAAGATTTCATTTAGCCTTCATACCTTGCAGATAAAAGGTAACATGCAACAAGTTTTGTTAATGAACTTCAGTTATTCAATAATTTAAGTTACTCAATAAGTTTTTCTAGGCAGCATTATTGCATACAGAATACTGAAGCGTGTTAAATTTAACTGTATTTTTTTCCCCTTAAAGAACACAGATTACAGAAAGCAATTCAAAAGGAAAACACCCTATGTACTGCTGCTGCTTCAAGTTCAATCTAACGTGCTTCAATTTACAGAAACACTGCAGGAAGTATAGAGCGTCTGATGATACACTTGGAAGCTTCAGTCATCTGTGTATTTCTAGTGAGAACTCGACTACCCACTGATGCATGTTTAAACTAAATTAATTTACAAGTGAAGAATGCATTCATTAAATCACTGTATAGACTCCACCAATGAAGACTGTAATAATCTGTGAGATCAAGATAACTACTCCAATAAAGTACTCTTACAAAAAACAAATTTCCATTATTTTTTATGCAAGTTCATTAAGCCACTTACACTTTTTGATATTTTTTAACTCTGTAGTCTGGATAGACCAAGAATTTGCATAATTTGTGTATTGTACTATAAAGAACAATCCTTTGAAAATTTTAAAACACTATATTATTCAAGGCAGAACACTGTATCCACACAGGGATTAAGTGCTGAAGCATCTAGCGTAATTCTGGAACTTTAGTGACAACAAGCAAGATTTCAGCTACTTTTAAGGCATTAATTCAGACAGAAAGCAGAATTAAACGAAATCTTTATCCTGTGACTCATGCAGAATTTCTGAGTAGAGAAGTTAGATAACTGTCATTCATAGGTAATTTCTTCATGAAAGCACCAATCATGATTCAATAGCACAAACCAGTTTTGGGTTGGTTGGGGTTTTTTTTTGGTTTTTTGGGGTTTTTGTTTGTTTTTTGTTTGTTTGGGGGGGGTTTTGTTTGGTTTTTTTGTTGTTGTTTTGTTTTTTTCTTTTTTTGTCTGGAGTTTTCTTTTGCAGGACAATGATTAGAAGATAACACATCACTGGAGATGACCTAACAGGCCCACGTTTTAGTTGTGTTTAAACCTCCACTATATCCAAATATTTTCACAAAAGCTTTTATCCCAGTCTAAGTACCACATTATTTATGGAGGTCCATCCTCTTGGAGATTCCCGAGTAAAGACAGATTGCTGCAAGTTATTTTGAAGGTGGAGCGATCATGGCACGTGCTCCAGCAGCAGTAAGTCTAAATTTGCATGAGTCACAGCTACTTATTCTTTCAGATTCATTTAAAAATCAATGGCAGAATACAGCACAGAAGTATTAAGAAATACACCTATTCTAATCTGATCGAGAGAGAGAGAGAGAGAGAGAGAGAAAGTATGTGCCTATATATATTTTTATATGTATGTGTCTGTGTATACATATATATCTCTATAAAAAGCAGGTACAGCCAGGAGACAAAATAGGACAATACTTCTAATCTTACATTCAGGAGAGAGTTCGTTAAGCCAAATAGAATAGAACATCATCTGTATTTTTCATAATTCAGGTATCAAATAAGTATGCACTCAGGCACAAGGCTTCCCGAGATTGTCTGTTACCACTATGAGTAAGGCAATATACTCATGATTGTGTGAGGAGGATTTACCACATGGCCAATCACACTAGGGTCACTAACAAAACCAGTGCAATTAATGGTAAAGCATACTTAGATATACATTTCTCTGGGATGCTCAGCATGGATGCAGGGATGCCCAGAAAACCCTTCTTGCCCTGAGAAGCATGGATGCTTTTGCAATAGTGAGTTACCTTAACATATTTTGCATACATCTGTTCATCCAGAGGAAAGCTTTGGACATTTCTCTCATCTCTGGCATGGAAAGTACCTAATTTAATCCATTTGTTTGTTGGATACCTACAAAAGAAACAATGGAGTCAGCCAATGAAACCCACTGTTCACAGACATGTACTGAAAGTTTCCAAAACACCTTTTCACAGAATACTTTTTATTTTTCCAAGTTGCAAAATAGCAGCAATGTGGTCTTTATTGAAAGAAAAGTTGCAAGATAAAGCTAGTGCCAACACAAAACCTCAGCAGTACCTCTTCATGTACTTAAAATGGTGTGCAAGCCCTTGAAGGATGAAATCCTATACTCAATCCAATTACTGAAATTCTACCAGGCTACAGTAAAGTTTCTGGAACTGAAAAAAATCACCTCAGATGAACACTGAAGAACATGACACATAAGTAATAGGTTGTAAGTATTACTGTAAGCAAGCAGCAGAAAAATAAAAGCTATGAGCAAAGCTGAGTTAGAACTAGGCAACAAATTATTGAAAATCAGAATCTACACAGTTATAGTAGTGAAGAAGTGAGGGTTTTTTGATGCACTGTGTGAGCATCTCTTTTTTCACACACCAGAATAATCTGCTCACTCCCAGAAAGCACTAAGGGTACAACATTGCCTAAAACACAAAGCTGCCACCCTTTAACCAGCCATTTGGCCAACCAGTAGTACTCTTACCCCTCCCAATTCCAAATACAATAATTTGGGTTGGTTTTTTTTTTTTTTTTTTATTTTGGACAGCAGTCTGCACTGAAGATAGCTTAAGCCGTGTGAAAATAGTCTGGATGACAAGGGAGGAGACAGATCACAACCCCAGTGGCATTTTGTTAAGAAATGTTAATTTTATCATCTGTAAAATTTCTGCTGCTTCATTGTTACTTTTCAAAGATTTTTTCATTTTTAAGGGGATAAAGGAGAAAAAAAGAAAAGCAAAAACACACCACAGCAAGCATGGAAAGAGTTAAAGCCACATATTCTAGAAGCATAGTTTCCCTCTCCATGGAATAAAAAAAAAATGCTAGTAACTGATATTATACACAAAGAAAATCTATGTAATTTCACAATACACAATTCACTTTGCATAATAACAAGCATACACAGACTGTTTTACAAAGCCATCCATTTAATTATTTATCACTGAGAAGGGTGAATTTGGATAACATACCTGTCGCTAATAGACACCAGAAAGTCTTTAGGAGTTGAAGAGAATAATTCATGATTTGCAATGTCAAGCTGCTTTACTTGGACTGGTTCACAGAGCTCAATAACAAACCTTGAAGACAAAAAGGAAATACTGAAAAATGCACTTCTACAATTACAGTCCTCAGTCCTTTACCTGATTACCACATCCTTCACTGGGTATGAAAGAACACCACAAAAATGCTGTATAATATAAGGAGGCATCACTTGCTGCACCCTTCAAAAGCATGATGATATTTACCCGCCTATCTAGCTTAGTAATTCTAGAGAGCACCTGCACCTACAAAAGCTTCATGCGCCTGCACTCAAGGGCAACAAGTCACAGAACTAAAAACTAAGGATAGCAAACATCATTTAAACCACACCTGAAATACCAGTTAGTATATGTTAAATTCTGATCGTGTCTCCTACAGTTATTTGACAGCTGGAGAAAGAAACCAAAATCTTTACTTGAACACTCAGTGCATTCTCTTTTTGTAAGATTATAATTATGCAAAACCTACAAAGTAAATAAAGTTATCCCCTTAATCTTACTTCTCAGTATCGGAGACAGAATTCTATGATGGACATGATAAAGCATGTAGCTCTAAGTCCAAAGTTCTTTACATACAGATTTCAGATAGAGATACATCAAGATCAAGTTAGTCCCACAGTCCCATCATGACGGAAAACTATAATCACTCCCATCATACAAGCAAACCTCAGTAACCTACCAGATTTTAGTACTGCAAGGATTTAGCATATAAAGGTCCATATTTTCCATCAAAATAGCTGAAGTACTCTATAGAAAGAAGAGAATTACTATTTTAAATTGTAGATACTAACACAGCACCAAGAGTTTCTCCCCTCTCTCCAAAAATAAGTTTGATACTATTTATGTAGACTAATACCAAGTTTCACAACATTTTAAGCAAGATAGTATATGAGAGACAATATGCCATACTACTATAGCACAATCATATATTATTTACTATGGCAAGCTGTTTAACACAACTTCGTTCTGTTTCTGTAATGAGTAAACTGTTCCCCCTTCCAAATTCACTTAAAGGCACCAACTTCTCTATAACAATCCCTCTTAAAAAAGGGAGGGATCATACTTTATGATCCATTTTTATAAATAAAAAAAAAAAAAAAAATCACAATAAACCTGAACATAGAAATAAAGATTTCTTCAGAAATCAGTAATCAGTGTTCAGCTTAAGTGTACTTTGTACTACTTCTTGCATAAGAGTAAACTGAAATAATGCACACTATTAATTAATAAATGCTTACCTTTGCCTCTGGATTTGCTGCCAAAATTTTGGCACCACACTCCACAGAGGCATAGTTATTCCTATTTTTCTGGACTTTTTTTGTGGAATGCTGCCCACCAACAGCAGAAGGGTGCATTGACTGACCTAGGAACAAGAAAACATTGCTACTATAACAAACCATGCAAACAAACAGTATTTTCACTTTCAGAGTTTCTGCTCACTGCTTTTATATACTAAATGCCATTAACTATATAGTTCTCGCATTAAAATGAAGTTCCAGGCTGCATTCCAAATCAAATCTGATACAAGGAGGAAGTGGTCTGTATCTAGACCAAACCAATGAATCCTGAACTTACTCTTTTCTTTCTCCACTTCCATGACTTTTTTCTTCCATTCATCAAACGTTGGAATGTCTCCAGGGTCCTTTGGAGTCATCACTGATGTAGGATCTATTTCTCCTGTTTTCTTATAGTCTTTCTGCAAAAGAAAGAGCCACCAATTGTGAATGTTTTTCAGGACCAATGAAAACAAAAGATAAACTTCAACACTTAAAAGAACAATATTCTCATCAACAGCAGATTCATCATTCGAACCCATCTTAAAAACTTAGCGCCAAGGTAAGCTTACTAGCCAGGAAAAGCATGTGATGATCTCCTCCCAAAATTATACTCTTTTACTGAGATGCTGATAATTTTTGTGGCTAAGCTAACATTTTAAGTAAAACAAGCATTCTGTCTCTCTAAATTTCTGCTTTTCTTTGGTATTTTTGCTTCTCCTCCTCCTACAGAGAAAAGGTTTCCCTGTAGCAGAAATCTTCAAATATGAACGTTGGTCATGACAGAAGTCACAGTTCCCCTAGAGTTTTTGAACACCTCAAAAAAAACACAGACATTATTTTATTAATGTCTAGTGATTAAAGAAAATATTTTGGACTTGCCTGCAATGCAGTAACCCTTTTAAATTAACCTTATGCTATACCATTTCACATCTTAACTTCTCCTTTGTATAAACACTTCGCCAGCACACCATCAGATGCGCAAAAAGCTTTTGCTAGACATTTCAAGTGTACAGGTTATTTTGTAGACAACATTTTACACGTAATTTCCAGAATGATGGTTTTGTAGGTTGACATTTTCTCTGCACTTAAAGCAAGAATTATTTCACATATAATTCTATAGCTGAAAACTATCAAAAAAGAGCCAAACTCACATATTGGACAAAAGTGAGTACAGAATTTTTCACATGACTACACTGCAACAGAACTTAAGGTGCAACTTAAACAAAAATATATCCTCACATACATTTAGAAATAACAGGACCTGAAAAAAACCCTGTAACTCCCTCTCTAAGAAAGTTCAAGATGTAAGATTCTCCTTGGACTACGATGAAAATGGTAAGTTAAAAAACAGACTAAGTAAGAAATGCCAAATCAACCTCTTGCTTAACTACGACATCAGGCCAATGCCACAGTTATTTAAATTGCAGTCTTGCAAATTGGGATTTTTTAATAACAGTTTACAATTTGTCTGTAGCTGACTGCATGTAATTATTTTAAGGTACACTGTGCTCTGTTCAATAACCTTGTGAAAAACTTCTTAAAAGAGTTATCAAAGTTATTAGTGGCAGATTAAATGTGATCCTAACATTGCAGAAAAATGGTACTGCTGTGGCCTTGGTCATTCTTTACCTATTTAAAAAAAAAAAAAAAAGTAAGCTTTAAGAAGTGCCTCACTGTAAGAACATAAAAGTGGTCACAGAGTTAAGTGTGAAAGACCTGTCTAGCTATGTATCCTACTTTAACAATGACCAAATAAGATACCTAGGAAAGAATAAAACCACCCTGAACATTTTCTATTCCCTCCAACTATCATCTTTCCCCCTAACCATCTGCTACTCAGGAACTTCCTGACCCGGTCAAGATTCAACCCTCAGACTTCTACAAGCTTACCTGGACCATGAAAACCACATCACGACTCCCTCACCCCCCTTTTCTTTTTTCAAAATCCATGTAAAAAAAAATTCACCATGCACAACATCCTACAGGAAGTCCCAGATTACTGATCTGTTACATGAAGAAGATTCTGCTGGATTTTGCTCCATATGGGAAAATCAAATAAAACTAAGTATTGCATGTGAAGAGGCTCAGCTCAGAAAAACTGTCTGTGCCAATGGATCAACCTTGCTGCCCTTTTCTCCCAGTTTATTATACCCTTGTTGAGATGGCAATACCAGAAAGGCATGCAGGGTTCAAAATGTGAAGCCTGCGCAATCAGGAAAGCGATGGATATCAACTCATCTTCAACAATGGTGATAACCTAACAGAGGGCATGAGGCTCCTGTGTGTAGTGAGCGAATACCAGCATGGCTTACCTCCCTTTTTAAGTTCTCCGAGGCATTCAGAGCAGATTTTTGCTCATCAGCCCCCTTTTCAGCTGCTGAAACTTTCGACTCAAACTCAGATTTTGTCTTCTTTCCCTTGCCGTGTGAAGATGATATGTTATCTATATGTTGACCTGCAAGGCTGAAAGTTTTAGGACTATTAGGACCTATAAAATGATCACATTTTCAACCAAAAGCAATATTAACACAGACACAAGTATGTAGATAAGCAAGCACATGCAAATGTTTGTTGCAACGCTAGGACAGAAAAGAACAATTACCTTTAAATAATTCAGACTCACAACCTACTTCAATACTCACCTCTCTGGTGGACTGACAAAAGAGGAAGGCTCACTCTGAGGGTCAGCCTCAAGTGTCCCACCAATATCACAGTCAGGTTCTGACTGCTCAGCTTCACTAGAGCTGACTACAGGGATATCAGCACGGGAATTTTCTATTGCACTGAAGGGAAAAAAATAACATGCTTTTTACCCTTCTGATAATACAAGTAACCCAGATAATCAACCACATAACTAAACATAAAGTTTTAGAAAAGCAACAGTCTCACACAAATAATTAAGAGGAATGAAGTATGCTTGTACTTGTGGAACTGCATTCTCAGTTGTACCCATGCAAGAATAGAATTTCACTTTCCAGCCTGTTTGTCTCAGCAAAGGAACTCAAAGCTAGCTTCTCATGTCCCAGAACTCTCATTTAACATCTTACCAAACACTACAATGGATAGTTTTTCCCATCATTACTAAGAACAGCTTCATAGTTATTTGACTGCAGCAATTTTCCTTTCCCTTTCAACAAAGGAATCAAACATGAGTCTGAGTTCCACCACTAAAAGCTCCTAATGTTCCCAAGTCATTGGGCAGCACTCAGAAAAGAACTTGGCTAAAACTAGAGGAGAAAAGGGGTTGCATAACAATATATAGTAGAGCCAGACAGACTTCCTTCCCACTAGATTTTTTATTTTTTGCTAGTGTAACAAAAATAAGGTAACCCAGTAGACAATTATTGAAGCTGCATCAACAGCCTGAACTAGCTTATCTGCCTACTGCTTTACTTCCTCTCTCCCAGAAAGCCTGAAGACACCACATCAGACAAATCCTGGGGCAAAAACTGAAAAGAAAGCCTCCCTATAGAATGGGCAGGGAGGAAAAGACAGACAAATAACTTCCAGTTGATAACTTGTATGACTGTCTTCTCCAGTATAGGGATGACTTATACTGATCTAAGTTATAAACTAGTTCTAAACAAAAGCTTTATTCTGCCTCCTAAATTTCAACATAAGCTTTCCTCAATGTCAGCAGCAAACTAGGTTAATCCAATACCATGACAGAGCTGTCAAAACACAAGCAGCACATCAGGAACTTAAAAGGGGATCTTTCTTGTTCTGACTGCTACAATTACCAAGAGAAGCAGCTACAACAAACCCAGGGAGCCAATTTTAGTACCTTTCATATGATAAATTTCCCTTAGTTTAAAAAAAAAAAAAAAACAAAAACAAACCAAACCAAAAAACCAAACAAAAAATCCCCAAACCACAAACCAAAACAACAAAAACAAACACACAAAAACCTCCCAGGTATCCAAGACTTTTTGCTATGTAGCAAAATCTGATACTAGGAACAAGAATTTACTAGTTACAAACCAGGAGTAGTTTCTCTGAATACCCCATAACACACACCCCCCAGATGTGCCCAGTTTAGCTCTGCATGTGACACTTCAGTGACTGAAAGTTGACCACTGCACTTAAAAAGCCCTACATATCCTTGATCTCAGTAGATAGATGACAGTATGAATAATAATTGACTAAATAAAATATAGAACACGTATGAACTTAAAAATACCCTGCTATCAGGTGTACCTGAGTGGCCTCAAGTAACTAGTTTTAGTAGCAGGTGAGTAGTACAAGCCTAAAAGCTGTAGTGCTCCCTCTCCTTTGGATACTTTCACTTGTTAGCAGCTTTGCCTTAAAGTGCCTTATAAAGCTCATTTTGCACAGCAACTGTCTTTAACTGCAGCCATGCAAGCTCAGTTTATTTTTCAAGAAGTTTTCCCAAGATTAGGTCTGGATAGAAAAGCTACAAGCAATACCATCCTTAAAAAAAAAAAAAAAATAAAAAATGGAAAAATCATTACAAGGTATAAATAGTTTGGAATAAAATTACTTCCAGAATATTTTGACTAAGAGGTCCTGCTACAATACAATACTGGTAATACCCAGGGGAGCTGGACTTTGTTACACTGGTAGAAATCAACATCTAAAACAGGAAAAATGCTCTCTAAACATTACAAATGCAATTGAGTCTTTGTAAAGATCTTGTGTAACTATGGAGTTCAACCACAGCTGTTTCAGATATTAATCTGTACAGAAAGAGACCACCTATCACTATTTAAAGCTAAAATGAAGTTTGAAATAACATAAAATGCAGCATCTTTTCTATACTAATATTCTTTCTTCCTGTAAATGGTACTAGTGTCAGAACACTACTGCTGCAAAACAAGTTTCCATTTTCATTTGTTTCATAGTTTGAGTCTTCAGAGTTCAGCACTATTATTCCCCAACTACAACAGCAAGACCATTTTCAACATTTACAAGATGCCAAGCTGAATGTTCAAAAGAAAATAACATCCTGAATCTTGTTCTGAGACCTGACAACAGTGGGACTTATAACACACTACACAAACAAATCAGTACAGTAGTAAACAAGAAAACCCACACTGAAATTATGTTCCAATTTGCTTTTTAAAAAACTGGCAAATCTGGGAAGCTAGATTTTCAAAGACTTGCAATTAAAAGCACTTCTGAAGTACCAGATGTGCTTAAGTGTTAGCCCTAGCAGACTAGTCAAGATGAGTCAGCAGACCAGACTTCCAGACCTTTTCTACAGTAAAGAAACAAAATTTGCTAAAACCAGAAAAGCTGGCCTCTTAAAAAAAAAACAAAACAAACAAAAGAACAAAGAAAACAAACAAACAAAAAAAACAAACAAAAAACCTCCCAACCCTAAACACCAAAAAGAAGTCTACTTCACTTTTAGTGTGCTGAATTTGTATCTATCATAATATTAGATCTTTATCAGCAATCAGAAGAATATATTCCCCTTAACGCGCACTAAAAATCCCAGGAGAATTTTGTGGAAGGACCTCGAAGTGTACACACAGACACTAACTTCCATACTAGAGTTCACATTTGATAGAGCAGCATTTCACAAAACAAACACAATTAAGCACATCAATTTCTGAAGACTGCCTCCAGCACAGGTAGCTCTGCAATACACTACTAAGCACCACAATTACAAACTGTCTTGGTTGCTTTTATACTAAAATTTACTACTTCTTCAAAAGCCTCTTAATATTAGAATTTAAGACTGTGCTGTTGTAAATCATGGAATAAAATCCCTCAAAGTTCTTCATTAACTGAAAGCAGAGGCCATCACTGAAGCAGCTTGGATGGTTGTTATCACAGATGTTAAAGCACATTTGTAAAGGTAAAAATTCCCAATGATAAAGACCTAAGGGCTTTTGTAGTACAGATTATCAAGCACATAAAAGACGGGATTTTTTTCTGTCAAAGCAGCATCTTAGAAACTAATAATGGCAGTAGTACAATACTTCATGCAAGTACACAACTTTTAATCCATGCACCGAGTAAATGATGGTATATTCCATTAGCACTGACACCATAAACCAAAGTACAGCAAAAGAACCATGTGTAGCAGTCCAGTCTTATGCCTACTAAACCTGAAAATGTAACACTTTAACATCAGAGTAAGCGATATTCTCTCAAAGACCAAAATGATAAAATGAAAAAGCTTACTCAGGCTGTGAGACTGGCGGTATCTCTGAGGTAGGTGAACTGGAAGTGTTTTCAGTGCTTGCAACTATGCTAGATGAAGCTTCATTTAAATCTACCAAAGGTGGTGTCTCAACTTCAGGCTGTCTTGCTTCATTCATTTCTGTAGTCTGTGGAAACATAGATGAACACACATTTTTTCAAAACCTGAATAGGAAAAGCATCCATACAAAAATACCTAGTATGGAATTTTAACAGTTCAGTAATTCACATTTCTGTCAGAAATACGTTTTCTTCACAAACTTAGGCTGTATTCAGTGCTACCTTGTGATAGTTGCAACACTCTTCCATAGCCTTCAATAATAGTGTAAAAATATTAATTGGAGGAGGCATATGCAACAGCTTCCTCAACCCTGCATTTCTATAGAGACAGCTACAAAGAAACAAGCTTGAATACTTCAGTAACTGAAATATATGGTTGTATTTGCATGGTTCACTACAATAAAACTCACATTTAGGGTTTTCATCCCAAGATTAATTTCAGGGAAGGCTTTCAATTTTATCACTCCAATGGAGATCCAAAATGATTTAGACGTCTATTCCATGTTGTAACTGAACAAAGAGGTAAATTGCTTATCAATCCCTAGAGTCCAGTAGTCTTGAGTCTTACTTATCCTAGGTCCAGTTATCACAAGCTCTTGCACAGCACAATCAAAATAATTCTTTCTAAATCTGGGAAAGTACACAACCACTGGAACAGGTCAGATTAACTTTTGCAGTAATAGTAAATACTATTACGCAAAACCCTCTTGCCAATAGCTGGATTACTCCAAGTCATCTAACTGAATATGAAGAGGTCTGGAATGTTTTACTACAGAATTACACATTTAAACCATGCAATATATATTCAGAAGTATGTCCTATGCATATTGTCTTGTGATCTCCAAAACAAAAATATACCAAAAAATAATCTTTAACAGTGGGCTTTCTAACATTTAACACCAACCACTGACTTACGGTATCAATAGCACATTCATCTAAAGCACAACCCTTTTTCCATTTTAACAAAGGAAATGAAAATAACAGAAGCCCTTAAGGGTCAAAGCTAAAACGGACTGCTATGATCACCAAGCCTGATCTCTACAGAAGACCTCAGTTTATGTTTTATTTTATGAAGAGATACCCATACCTATACCATCTAATTTTACCTTGCAAAGATTTATTTAGTCAGTATCTACAAATATTAAGTTACGCTTATTATTACTTATGCACATGGGAAATGCAAGATCTGTTAGCTCATACATTTTCTCCTTCACTGGAAACATGACTCCAGCAGCAACCTTGGTGCAAGTGAAATGCGATAGATTGTTACTATGAGCTTGAGATAACCAAAATGAAAGACTGAAATCCAAGAAGCATTTGAAGTGAATGAAATAAAAGCCTTGCCTGGACAGATTTTGAAAGGTCATCAAGCAGCTCTTCTGTAGCGTAACTCCGAACACTTGAGTCTGCATGCTCAGACTCCAGTCTGGGACCAGCCTCTTCCCCCTAGTATATTAAAGGTAAAACAACAGGAAGCATGCAGTAACACAATGCCTCCTAGTAAGATGAGTTACCTTTGGCACAGACTTAATAATGCTACCAAAATACACCAATAAAAACTACAAAATACACTAACAAAACACACCAATAAAAACTACAACCACCGAAATATCCACAAGAAGTTAAGCTACATGAATCTTTAGAGTCACTACCCACAAATGTTTAAAATGTCATTTTATCTCATGTAGTTTTTAAAACAAAGACTACAGCAAGTTAAAACAATTCCATTAAATCCTCACAGGAAAGACCACTTCAGCATTTTCTTAAATTGTTCAGTGCATGCTAAGGAAAATTAATCACTCTGCAGTGACTCCCCATGTCGACAAATCCTCCATATCTCCTTGCAGCCCAAAAAGTGGGGAGAAAGGAATAATCCTACAACGACTTGCAACAGACAACCATCAGTTACAGCAGTCTTGTCAGCAGAACTAGAATAATCTACAAGTCTGCTGTAACGTTCTGAAGCAACTTTCTCTTTTATAAATAAAGATTTACAATCAAGTGTGTTGAATTCACAAAGTACAACAAAAGAATACACAATTGAGAAAAAAAAAAGTTCTAAAGCCACCAGACTGTAGAACTAATTAATTTGCCACTCAAACTTTTTTTTTTTTTAAAAGTTGTGACTACAACACATTTTTGAGCAATACTTTAAGATACAGCAAGAAATCTGGTAGAAATTTACACACCCCTCATTTTCTATGGGCTATCTAAAACCCTTTGGTCAAATACTGGAAGTTCAGAACCAAAACAGACTGATATGCTACACAAGATTACATGATCATTTTAATCTGAGAGACTAACGCATACACTGGAAGAACAGGAACTATAAATTTGAGCTGGCAAATCTTAGTGACAAAAGCTAAGCAACATTTTTCCCAAATATTATCAGCTCATATGCTAGCCCCCAAGATTAAATAGCATCAATGCCTTGAAGAGACAACTGATCTGAGGAAAACTGATCAAGGGCTGCAAGACTGCTCTTTTAGAGCAGGACAACTCCAGCAGTCTAGTTAGGAGTAGTACACACGTGCTTAAAACTTTTCATGCCCCCAAGAGATGTAGGCAAGTTAATAGAATAAATGTGCCAAAAAAGCAGGAAAACATATGCCAGTGGTTCCCCAGTCTCAACGCTTACTTATCTTCCCAGTTTTGTTACATCAGCCATTAAATTTGAGCAGGACATTTTTCAGGCAGACAGAATAGTACTGAATGCTATTTGGCTGAACAAGCTGGCAAAAAAAAAAAAAAAATACAGCCACCCTAGATAGTGAAATGTTTCAGACAGTGAAATACACTATTTAAAGTACTTTTTTTTCTGGTCAGGCAGCTTTCCACCCGAGTCAACTAGAATATTCAACACACTTTTCCAGGTTTGATGTGGTATATAAAAGCCTTCTTGGAATGAGGACCATGATTAGCACTACTACTGACTAATGAAGGAGATGGGAAGATCAATAACATGAATATTAGCCATTCTTATCGTAGGACTGATTCATTACCTGTGTAAGGAAACGAATGAAATTACCATGACTCTCTGATATGACTCAACAACTTGGGACCTCACCATGAAAATGCAATATGCAGAAACTTGTGATGAGTTAAGTCAGGGTGGGACAATAACACTCAATTTAACCTAAAGTGCTGAGTAATACAAATAAGGGACAGAATCTTGCTTTCTAGAATTTCACATGTGTTTTAGCTTTGTGAATTTTTAAATAGGAGGAAAACCAGGTGATAAATACTGACTTAAAACACTTAAATCTTAAATCTTCTATTTAGGATATCATTCGTTTGCGCACTGGGCTTTTAACATAACACAGGTGTAACTGACAGACTGTGGCCTAGACCCACCCAGACCATCACCTCTTATCACTGTCCCTAGAGAGCCACATACACATATCCCTGATAAGTACTTCTAACATCTGGCACCCAAATAAAAACTGAGCCACTATTATTAGCGTTACTATTTGTTCTCACACATACCCCCTCCCCCACCAACAACTGCCCAGCTGTATTGTCACATAACTGCAAAAAAACATGAAGAAAAACAAAAACTTGGGACAATAACAGCATGGTTCACAGAACAATTAAGTATATTAAAGATTCTGGCCAAGAAGACCCTATGAATCAAAGTGTATGAATATTTTTTTAGTATTTAACATCAATTCAGACTGAGCAGCTAATTAACATGTTTCACTCAGCATACCTTTTCCTGGACATTTTCATCATCATTTGCTAGGGCACAAGCATCACCTGAAGTATACTGCACTGCCGATGAAAGACTGTCTTTACAAAAGACATGGCAAACAGGAAGCCTATTTAAAACAAAAAAAAAACACCACGAAGTCAAAGTCTTGATCTAAAATGAATAAACAGTATTTTGAAATTCCCTCAGCATTGTCTCCCTCATTCTGTTTTCAGTTGTTCCCATGAGGTGCCTAAAAAATATGCACATACATTTCACAGATAGTTTATCTAAACTACTGGAGGACTCAACTTTAAGAAATTAGAAACAGAAAACACACTGTAAATTTACTACTTCCAAAAGACAAAAGTATCAGCAAAACAATTATTGGGGTGATACCAGGTCACAAAATGGAAGCTGACACAAATTAGTTAAGTTATTGCAAGTTAGGAGGAATTTGAATCAACCATATCTTTTGCCATGTAGCAGTAGGGTGTCTTTAGCAACGACTATCACTAAGCAAGAACTAAAGCCACAGATTTAAAAAAAAAATAAAAACAAAAAAAATAAAGTCCCTTAATTCCCTGTATAGATGATACCTGAAAAATCTTGTAGGGTCAGCATCGAGCACATTTAATTAGAGAAAGTAAGTATACTAAACAAGAGGCCCATGCAAAACCCAATGAAAATGTAGATAGATACAAATGGCAAACCAGGTGCTTGCTTTGCTACAATCTCCACAGAGATCTCTTTGTACTTTCAGCTCTGAACAGTTTTGCTTCTCAGTAAAAATTGATTTATGCTCATAGATAAGTAGCCAACATCTATACAAACGCACCAGAACATCATCTTTTGTTGCTTAGAGTGCGTGGCCCCTTCACACCCTAGGATAACACCTGTACAGCAAAGCATTGGGTTTGGAGGCCCAAAGGCCAGAAAAGATCTTCATGCAGACTTCAAATAAGTCCTGAAAAATGCTATGCAAATTGAGCTTTAAGTGGAGTTTTCAACAACACTTGAACATCAGAGTCACCTGCCACGTTAAAGCCAAACATTTTCCCAGGAAATACTGTTTACATGACATTCGGGTGATCAGTATGACCCCTGTGTGAATTCCCACAAATGTTCCTCTGTACCCTGAAAAAAGGTCCCCCTCCTCCCAAGCAGAAACAGATACATAAGCGTACAAGAAACATGGATACAGCAACCTTCTGACAAGTTTTGGAAAATTAAAACACAGCCTTAATGGTCATAATAGGAAGAATACTAGGTTGGGATGGGCTTATACAACTAGATCATTCTAGTGTTTAGAATTTGAATGACCACCTGTCTTAAAAACTTGAAGACCACCTTTATTGAGAAGTATATGCAGCATAGATTGCCACAACAGACCACTGGAGTAGTACTAAATTTTAAACAGTTTCATGCATATACACACACACACACACACACACACACAGGGAGCAGTACTTCTCCAGGTTGCAGGCAATCTCCAAATTGGGCATTTGTCGTAGAGAGAGAAACCTATTACTCCTCTTCCACCCACACCAGCAGGAAGTGTTAGCAAGGCACTAGTGACTCTAAGTCCAGGTCTCTTCACCACCGGAAAAGCAGAAGACAGTGGCAGACAAGAAATTCATGAGGTCTGACATCATATTCTGGAGATGGGCAAATAAGGTGTCCCAGGTATGCCTCAGCACCATTACACTTCAGTAATACCTCTTATCTTTGAGGTAACAGCTTTCCTCTAAACTAAATGGAAGCCCGTAAGTCAAGCAGAAGCAGCTGATTACCGTAAACTAAAGAACCAAATATAAGGGTATGAAAACATTTATAACCACCTACTGTAGCAGGTCCAAAGTCTCATGCCTCAGTTAAGTTGAAAATGAGGTGTATGCATTCTCACACATCTTAAATTCCCATCCCATCATGTAGTCAGCTGTCTGCATTAAGTTTTCAATTGAACCTCTGTCTTATACTAAGTATGGTATGTACATTTAAGAGACTGAAGGAGGTTTTTAGTGTCTTACTTCCTAGCTCTCACTTGGAAAAAATCTTTGCAAATACTCTGAGTAACATTTTTCTGAAAAGTGCTTTCAATCACTTCATGGAGAAGTTGTCTTACACTCTTATTTTGTTGTACAGATATAAACCTATTGCTCCTCTTCCACCCACACCAGCAGGGAGTGTTAGCACTGCTCTTAAGTGTATGCTCTTATGCTCAGGACCTCTGGTCTCTCCTTCCAGCGATGACAACTCCCTGGTTCTTTATAAAAATACAGATCAAAAATTATACAGAACATACTGTAGCTCATTCTACCCTTTTATGATACACACAAACATGTTATTTCCTATTTCACTTACACTACGGAGGGATCTTCAGTAAGCTGTAAAGAACAACAGTAAGTCCCTTAAGAAGGAAAGATATAATTGGCTGTGAATCAGCATTTTAAAACAAGATGTATTTTCACAACCCTGTTAATAACTACTTTAGCACTTGCAGTAAGGAAAAGCACTTCTTAGCACAAAAGGCATACATTTCTTGCCTTAATATACTGATATTCTAACACAACTAATCATGCTTTATTAGAGCATGAAAGCAGCTTTTAGAAGAATACAGTTTAATATCTCCTAGATTTAAGCTATTCTAACATAATCCATGTCCAATATGCAATTTGCTTATTTCCAGGAATTCTCCTGTGTATATTCCCCAGCTCAAACATGACACCTTGTCTCCCAAGAGCCCTCTAAGCAAGGGAGGGGAATGAAAATTCATTTCACACATGCGTGCATGCACGCACCCACAGGAAAACCTGAGCCCTACTGCAACAGAGGATGCAGAAGGCAGGATGTATCATTCAACTGCTGCCATCAAGCTCTGACAAAGCATTAAGAATACAAAGCCACAGTAGGCAAGGCCACATGAGACCAGTCATTCTGTGAGAAGTCAAATTAATCACATTATCAAGACACTGCAACTCTCTTTTCTTCTTTCATCATTCTGCGTATTCAACAGGTTGGTGGGTTTGTTTTTTTTTTTAGCCACGGGCTGATTAATTATATAGCCCATCATAAAAGAAAATTGCCAAACAGCACAGCACCTCTGTTAAATATTTCTCTATATGCAGAAAGACAACAAACAAAAACCTAAGTGTTAATTTACAGAGAACAGAATTCCCTTTCAGTTTAGCAAACTTGCACAATACATCAAGGACAGGCTGGATGAGGCTTTGAGCAACCTGGTCTAGAGGAAGGTGTCCCCGCCCATGGCAGGGGGTTTGGAACTAGATGATCTTTAAGGTCCCTTCCAATCTTCCATGATTCTATGTTCAGTGAAAGCACAGCAGCTTCTGTATCTGTAGATATTAACACATCCTTCCCTTTCTCATGACCAAAGAGTAGTATTTTAACGCCAACTTGAAGGCAACCAAGCAGATCTAATGCCTAAATAGTACTGGAGATTAGTCACTAGATATACTGTCTCAAGTACAAGGTAACAATGTAACAGTGTAGAGATACTTCAAGAGAGTGTTCCAAACATGTAACCAACAGTTAGTGAATTACATGGATACAGAAGTTTTCAATAGTCCAGTTTTACTTAAGTATAACTCAAAATAGCAGCTGCTATTAAATCTCATGAAGAACAAAGAAACTTAAGCAGGAGTCTTTTAGTATCACTAGTAATGTTATTTTCTCTTAACACACCATGAACTCTTCAGCTTGATATGCACAAAAGCAAAAGGTACAAGCCCAGACAGAAACACAGGCAGGAATCTTTACTCTTCACAGGGCAGGTACATACTGTGGTTCTCTACTGAAGCAGAAAGTCTGCTCACCCCTATCTGAATGGTGCTGTACACGTATTGCTGCACGAATTGGCTATGGTCTGCTGACAGCTGTTAGGCTTTTGAGAAAGAACGCACTGAAATTCAAAAGTGCAGGCGGTTCTGAAATTGCAGTGTAGGTTTCTTGTGACTGTCCAGTTCTGATTTGGCTCAAACTCTTGAGTAATTGTGAAGGAGGCTGCAGCAGAATATCAGAGATAGTGAAGATAAATGGTTTGACAAGCTTAAAAATCAAGTAGAAAGTAAACAAGTGGTAAGAAAAATATCTATCATACAAGTTACAGCTGACAAAAAAATCAAATTAGAGGTAAGATTTGTTCTACAATTTGACCTTCCCAGAGGAAAACAGCTTAAGCTTTCCTTTCCAAAGACTTCATACACAAACAGGCACACAAAATACTCAGTTCAAACACACCTGTTTGCCAAACAAGACCTGTATCTGGGCACTAAAGAGTGAAACAGTTCAAAACAGTTTACAGTTGACAGCTGTGAGAGAGTAATTTCAAGCAAAAGGAAAGTAAAGAGGAAGCTACCACCAGCATACTGATTACGAAGCTCTTCTTAAATGCACAGGGTACAGGCTCTCTCTGCAGGACGATCACTAACACTTTTTGTACCTCTCAGAGGGTTGTATTACCAACAGGTGCAGATGCACCAGTGGCCAACCGCCAAGAGAGAATGAAGATGTCATCGTCCCTGTCACATGATGCTTATCTAGTGAAAATATTCATAGGATCAGTTCAGAATAGGCCTGTGCAAGAGAAGGAGTGTAGGGTTTGGATTTACGGGGCAGAGGGCCAACAGACCAAGCCTATGAATGGCAGAAAGGCACCTGTTTGTTGGTTGAAGCTTCACAATTATAGCATAAGTTACTTCTGATTAATCATGTAAAAAATGAGAGAAGTTGTGAAAGAACGAGGAAGTCAGAAAAATACCTCCTGCTTTGAACAAGTGCTACAGGTCTGTGACTACTGTCACTAACCAGTCAAAAAGTAAAAAGGCTCTCTATGAACAAGGAGACTCAGTAGACCCACAACCAATCTCTCCAGTCAGCAGTAAACTGCCCTCCAGACCTGCAAATGCAGCAGAAAGGAGGAAACCCTCACCCCTCTCCTCAGCAACTTAATGGAATCAATATTTCTCTCAGAACAGTTCAGCAAGAGGGACTTGCATTTAAGAAGGCCTGCAGAACAAAGTGTATCTCTCGGAAAACAAAGACTGGGCTTTTATGACAGCATCATTATTTCAGTCAAAGAAAAAAAAGCTATTTGCAAGGCACTGACTGCTTTAGTACAATCTCCCCAGACACAACATTCATTTCTGCACATGAAGTGGAAGTAAGTGTTGATAAATGCAGTGAAGAACCATTAGTCTTCCTTAATCCTGATTTTAAAACAAACAAAACCAACAAACACCCCACACCATTCATGTAGAAGCATTTATTACCTCAGAAGAGCAGCATGCATTACTAAGATAAAAGTTATGATGGATCTTTAAGGGGAAAAAGAAAGAGCTGAAAATCAAATCTACAGATCTAGCCTAACCAAGATTGCTACCAGCAAGGAACTGATACCATGTCATTTCCTACCATTATCCACTAATTTTATTCACGGG
>NW_009915549.1:0-6341 GCF_000696875.1 Nestor notabilis | reverse complement strand
ACCCCAAAAGCAAAACAAAAAAAAACACCAACACACAAACAAAACAAAAAACAAAAAAAAAAAAACAACAAACGAAACAAACCCAAACCCCAAGCAAACAAACATAAAAAGCCCACACAAACCAACCAAAATGACACAAATGCCCCAAACCCAGCACACAAAAACACAACCCCAAGCCAGCTGAAGTTGCAGATTTTTTGGAAATCTTCCACCAATCCATTGTATTTTGCAATTAATTTAGGGGTTTAATATCTTTCCCATTCTTTGCAAAGACTGTGCTCACGAAACTGTCTCCTAACTGGAATCAGACACACAAAAAATAGACAGTTACTTCACTTATTCAGAGGAGCCCAACACAAAGATACTTCTGACACCACTGAATTCCACAGCTTCAGACAGTAAGATTCCAACCATTGGTATAAAATATGGCTTTCAGCACTTTAAATGCATTAGCATGTGAAGACTGCAAAACAAGGTTATGTTGCACCATATACTTTATCAGATTTAACCCATTTACTATCTGAAGTGGTAGTCCTGCAACCCACCCTCAGACACATAATTGTCTGCAACCCTGATCTGATCTGGAGACTGTGGACAATTCTAAGGCAGAAAAAGAAAGTTAGTTTGCTTTGAGCTAGTGTATACTCAGATATAAAAATTTAAGAAGACAGAGGGAAAACACACCATTGTTCATAACTGTCCACTGTTTCCTAGCTAAACAATGGAAATCAAGGTCAAGGACTAACAGTAGAAAACCTTCATGCCTTTCTTATAGTGCTACCAATATTACTCTCATCTTATCCTAGAAAAGGCTGTTATCTTAATAGCCACCTTCACAGCACCATAACTGTATAGTTTTGACAGTGTCCATGATAGACAACAGCTTATACAAGATGCAAGCTGCAAAGTAACACTGAAACACGTATCTCTTCTTTCTTGAATGGAGTATCCAGGTAGCCTATTTCAGAAATCACAGACAAAAATCACAAACCCTAACCCTCGAAAGGTGTCCATCTGGAAGTACCCAAAGTAGTTTTAAGTTCCTAGTGGTTCTTGGTAACAGGCTTCTGTAATACTGCACTAAAGATCACAGCTTATGAGAATCTCCCTGCGTTGTCAGGCTCTAGTTACCTTTAATGCAAGAGTTTTGGGAAAAGAACATTCTGGAAAAGCACAGTAAAACCTGACACTTACCACAAGGACTACAGGAAAACAGTAGAATAACTGAACGGTGATTAAACTTTACAGTCTTTAGTAATGTCTGACTTAAGACACCTTTGAAGATTTCCCTCATTGCTTAAATTCATGAGCTTATCTACACAGCCAGCCTCAGAATCACCATCAGCTGCCCTGCACCAACTCCCCATGTAAATAGCCCCCTGTAAGTGCAACACAGCTTAACACAGCCCCAACAACTGGAATGTCAGCATAAACTTAGCAACATGAATTTTGCCCTAGATCATTCTAAAGCTGCTATCAGCTAACTCCCAGGCATTTTGTAATATATTTTTAATAGGCATCTTACCTTTAAAGGATTTCAAAAATATCTTGATTGCCATTCCAAAACTCAGTCAAGCCAAGAAGGTTTCTTTGAGCACCTATGCTAATTTTAAACTGCTAGAACCTTTTACTGATATTCCAATCCAGTTGAAGTCATCTCTATACCAACATTTTCACCCACCCAGCAGAAGTTCTTCACACTAGCTTTGGGATCAGTCTGTTGTACCAGCTCAGTATTTTTACCGAGAATTACAAGAAAAGTCTTTAAACTTGCAGTTCTGTTACCCTGTTCTCAGCCAGAAGTTTTCATGCACAGAAATAACACCCTCTTCAGGCAGAGGACTGTTGCACCTCCAGGTGTTAACTTCAAAAGACATTGTACAACCTGCCCTTGAAAGCAGCACAGAATTTACCAAAGGCTAGATTAGTAAAGAAAACTGAAAACAGGAAAAGCAGAAAAGCCAATAAGTGTTCTGTAAAATACAGTGGTAAGATTAAAGTGGAAAGGAACAAACAACAGGTTATAGAAAAATGTTTCAGAAAAAGTTGAAATTAAGTGCATAAGTGGGGCACGCTTCATTGCAACAGGCAGTCTTGTGCATCAACACAGCAACCTTGTGAGGGGGCACATGCCACTTTAGTACACTACTTGCAAAACAAACAAACAAATGTGAAGTTTTCTAGGACAACTCTTTTAAAAGATACTGCATGAAAACACTGATTTTCAGATAATTTTAGAAGATAAATATTCAATAACTGAGCTGAACATTTGTTCTGCGTAAGGCACCAGCGCCCCTACTTGCATACAATACCTTCAACTTGAGCAGGCTACAAGCTAGGCATATTCAAATTTGCTTGAGTCCAAGGAGTTCCAGTGCAGCTTTTTGTCCCAACCTTAACTACAGAGCTTCCAAACAAGATACTCCATATCTAAGAACATTGTTTTAAATCTGAAATCAGATGCCTGGAACAAAAGTTTATATGAACAGTGCCTAAATCACATTGCTCCTTTCTGCCATAAAAATAAGCACTATGTGTGTGCATTTAGTATCAGCCTTCAGAAAAGGATTCAAGTAACTACACAAGAGGAGAATCACCATATAAAATTCTCAGCCCCATTAATAACAAGTTATAGAAGCAGGTCTATCCAGATCATCAGGGCACTCTCCTGCAAACATTATACTCTGCTGAAAAGAGGATTTCTGTGATAAGAGACATGTTACACTGGCACACAAGCCTCTCACACCCCAACTCTACCACTCAACACCTTTGTTATTAACAGATGCAAGCTTAAAGTTTAAGCCAAAAGTCACTAATAGAGAAAATAAATTTTCTATTAGCAAACCCTTTACTTTTGTGATCTCTAATCCGGCTTGCAAGGCTTTTGCCTATGCAGGATAGGAGCGGCAAAATAAACACTAGTGATGTTATCCAAATGCCAGTATAGCTCTGCTTTTGTCAGAGCTCCTCTTGCATTGCAGAAGTTTTCAAGAAGCACACCTTCAAAAACGTAGATGATTGTAACACAAAGCAAAACCAGAAATAGTTTATCTATCTCCTTAAAATTCAGATAATCTTCACATAAATAAGTAGAAATACAAAGCAATATCTAAATCTGGCCCCTTTCAATGCAGTTGTATATTTATGCATAGCCATGCCACTGACTCAATCTGACCTTCACAACTTTCAGGGTACACTCATTACAGATTTCAGAGTCAGAGGTACTAGACCATGGGTTTTCCATCAGGAACAGCACATCTTGCTGCTCAGCCACTTTGATACAAGCCATGCTTTACTGATGCAGCGCATCAGCATCCTACGACAACTACAGCATCCTAGTGTGCACATCCTTCTTTTATGCACGGTTGTAAAACTGAGGATGATAAAAGAATTCATAAAAGCTACATAGACAAGGATGCACAAAGCACTTTCTGGGACAGACTGAATCAGAAAGACAAATTATTCTATGCATGATTTCTTTACTAAATTCATAGCTAACACTTCGAAAGTGCAGCTTATGGCAAGCAAAAGCTGATGTCAGAACAATTTATACAGGTTATGCTTCAAACAACTATCACAGCTAGTCTCAATTCAGATAGTACTAGTATCCCTATAATCTTCTAAACCTGTTCCACTTATTCAGCTCTGTATATTGTCAAACTACAAAGCATTACAAGTTTTAAAAGTATTTTTTTTTTATTATATCATCCACACAAAGGGATTAACTGAAGCATAAAGCTATCTCTGTAAATTCAGGACAAGAGCAGTTTTTTACTCATGCACAGTCAAAGCTCCAGTCTGCACAGATGAGTTATTTTTAGAGAACTACGTTCCTAAGCCTTACCTCCATCAAAAGTATTTCTCTAAAGCCATGCAGCCATCCTGCTCTTTTGAACTACTTTGAACAACCTTGCTGGCTCCTAGGTTTGTCAGAGAGCCGTAGCTTCAGAAATCCTCAAGTACCAGTAACTCTCTGGGGTCCTGCACTCCCAAAAAGCATCATATTGCTTTTATTGAAGACATCAGTTAACAAATCCCCAAACTCAAGGTTCCGGGGTTTTTTTAAGTTTCGTAATACACAGTCACGTTTTTAACTAAAAGGATGAGACTTTTTATTTTTTTTTTAAAAACTGGAAACTGTTTAAAAAGAGTCAAATCAATCTTACACACACACACACTTGATTTTTACACGCTGGTATTTCTCCACTGGACCAACTTCTTTAGGCAACCTTTAAAATGCATGATGAGAAATTTTAAGAAATTCCTATTTTAAGCTTAGTTTTATCAAAGAAAGAAGCAACTAGCTGCGCTGAAACGAAGCAAAGCCCAGGTTAAAAAAAAAAAAAAAAAAAAAAAAGAGTCCAAAGAGCCCCAAGAGTGTTCTTTCAACAATTCTGGTTTCCCCACTTTTTTTTGCTTCTTTCTTATCCGTTGACCACTAGTTTCATGTGTAAAAGCACTTCTCTCCTACCACTATTAAATCCTTTGAAGATGACTTTTTAAATTGAGTTGTTTTGAAATGTAAATGTTTGTCCCACATGCCAACATTTATAACACAAAGCCTCCATGTACTATTTAAAGATTCTTAACTGCTTATGTGAACCAAGTTACTGGTTTTCTTCTTAGGAAAGGAAAAGTTAAATACATCACAAATTACCATGCTACACAGTCCAGCAACAATGCTGGAATTAATAGATTTCAAGACTTTCCAAGTACAACTCTGACATGGCTACTGAAATTAAAGCATGTCACAATGCCATCCTGCAGACAGAGGATTTTAAGCTCTCTAATGTGAATTTATATTTGGACACCAGACTAAGCAACTAGAGTTTGTACTGCTCCCAAGATCTATTGGCTCTTTAACCAAAAGCAGCCAGAGTGAGCAGGGTGAACACACAAGCTGAACTTTTTTTTAAATAGTAAAAATTTTGGGATACTCTAGTGCAAGCTCTGAGATCAGTTAAGACAGTGCTTTAAAGAGCCATCTCTACACTATTTCAACAAGTTAGTTGAACATAATATTCCTTTATCAATATGGAATAGGTGTCTGAACTTTTTCTTTAGCTGAACAATTCCATTATAACAGCAGACTAAGAACATAGCAACAAAAAAATTGCTCTGACCACTAGCTATCATTAAGCTGAGAACACCTTCATTTACAAATTACCTCGAGACAGGAACAGATTATCTGCCTTCAAGACAGAGTCAGAAAGAACTGCTTTCCTAATAAGAATCCCAACTATACAAGTAGAACCTTTCATAAGAAGAAACTCAGTTGCCCAACAAGTTAAAAACTATCTATAGACCGTTCATCAGGTTCACAGCTCACTTAAAAAAGCTCCTAGTCATAAGGTTTGATTAAAATTTTTCTAAACGGAAACACAGCAACAGAGTTTTCAAGCACTTTTCAGACTGACTGTTTTGTCTCCTAAAAACAAGAATGTGATGACACGAACCTAATTCGCTCCAGGATTGTCTGAACCCAGTAAAGCAAGAGCCAGCACCTGATTTGTAACTGATTTTGTACAACGAGATACCTGACCTCCCCCTTCTTCATCCAACTAGAATCAACTGTAAAACAACCCAAGCCTTAAAAACTATTTCCCTTTTTTTTTTTAATAGACTATTTAAACAACTTACAGGAAATGTATTAAAGTAATGTACCAGGCACACAATTATCTCCAGCAACTACTGCTGTTCAGTTTTCTTTATTTGCAGTCTGCTGTTCAAACTGGCCAGTATTTCTCAAACAATGAGTCAGTGTTCAAAGGAGGCCAAAGTTTAAGATGCTTACAACTTACATTTCAGAAATATATTCTCCTAATATTTGTAAGAAATATCATCTTTTAAGGCAGTTTGAAAACAAAGTAAACAGAAGATGCTGGCACAAGGTATAGCTAAGGTAATCACTACGAAAAACACTCAAATACATAACCAAAGCAAAACCAAAAAGACTCATTGGCTTTAATTTAACATTACTCCAGCCAGTCCCAGACAATCATTTTCAAGACTAAGGCACCATGATCTTTAAGAGAACACATCCAGAGTTCAGCCTGAAATTGGAAAAGCAAATAAATCATCCAGTTAAAAGCAAAGTGGCAACAAAATACTCATACAGAAGCATACAGAATAACTCTGAACCCCTGATATTTGAGGACGAACTCCACCACTGGCAGCACTTGTTTTCATGAGCACAGCACATGACTATCATTCACATCCCCAGAAGTAACCCTCCGAAAAGCTATTACCTATCTTTTCCCTAACGCAACACCACGTGCTGCCATCACCTGAACGCGCTCTTGTTTTTCTGAGAGGAAGCACCTTCCTTTCCTCAGTGGCAC
>NW_009915548.1:14602-18083 GCF_000696875.1 Nestor notabilis | reverse complement strand
ACCATTCTATGATTCTATGATTCTGTGATTTGTGGAGAGCAAGCACAGCAGCTCAGTATCTGTGTGTGGTGGATTCTAGAATAACTCTTTTCACTTTAAGTTTTCACCTATGACTGTTTATGAAGAGGAGTCTATAGCTTTGCTTTTATTCACCAGAAACGTGGTTGGAGGACTTGTAACATAGAGAGTTTTACTGACATAGTCTGTCGTAAATTGGGAAGAGCTTTGGGTTTGTAAAAACAAGGTCAGGTGAATTTTGTATGTTCCAAAGATCTGGTTTTTCATAGTTCTGTCTGTTCCCCCTAGACCCTAGCAAGTTTGCAGTTTCAACTAAAAGCTTATGCTTTCACTAGCTGCCTGGATTTAGAATTTATGTAAGGAAACTAGAAAATCAGATTTGGTCACTGGATGGATCCAAGACCAGTTCACTTTGATTTTGCTTTAGCATTGCCTTTTAAAAATTAGTTTGTAGGAGCTGTTTAATTTTAATTTCCTGATTCAAATCACTGTACTCTACTGAATAAGGTTTCAGTGAGCTTGAACACAAAAGATAAACAATAAACATTTCTTTGTTTTTAGATAGCTTTTGAAGCTTTGTTTGGTAGTACCAGACCTTGCTTTCAATGAGACGGCCACTGTCTGCTAAAGCCTTCAGGGAAAAAGAAAGCAAAAACCAGATAACATGAAGACTGCATTAAAATGTGAGAAATACTTCAGTGTCCAAATACAGCTAGTAGTGTCAAGGATACATAATGAGGACACAATAAAGTACTTGAAGGAATAAAGGATCAGACAGTGTCTTTTGAACAGATGGGGACATAAATAGTCTAGCATATATCAAAAGTGCTAGTACATTGTGTTTAGGAGTGTTACTTTACTGTGTTCATAAAAACTTCATTTAATGCAAACCAAAAAAAAAAAAAAATTACTTAACTAAATCTAAATGTGTATATATTAAAGTCTTCATGAGAAAACTTAATATTTGGCATCTTTATCTTTCTGTTCAGATAAACTGAAAAATGAACCTTAATGAGTTTGGTGCCCAGAGTCCCACTAGGATTAGGTATTTCTAGACAGCTTTGAAATCTCAGTTTTAATGGCAGGACAACATTAAAAGTAAAGTACTTGCTCCTGGAGGAGGTCTACTACCTGATCATTCCCTGAAGGCCCTTTGCTGTCATTAGCTAAGGGTGTTCTTCATTGCTGCCCAATTCCTTCCTTGAAGCAGGGAAACCTCCGCCTGTCACTATGGAAACAAATGCATCTCTACAGTTCCTGCACTGGGGGGAAACGGGTAAGCCAATAACCCTGGCAATGTGACTAGAATAATTCTGCTGATTCCAGGGCTAAACCTGAAATCCTTTAGTTCAGTTTCAGATGGAGAACTGTGTAATGTAAAACAGTAAAGCCTATGTTTACACGTCTCTAGTACTTAGTAAGCATCTCTTAGAAAACTACACGGAGCAGGGAAGTATTTGGTTTGTTGTCCTTGGTATGAGTCCTTTGCTAGTGTTGTTCTGAATGCAGCTGTAGGTTTGTATCTGCTGGGGTTTTTCATTTTTTATTTTGACTTTTAAATCTCTAAGTCAAACTCAACCAGTTCCTCAGTCCATGCATAAAAAAAGTCCGTATGTTACTTGTTTCACTGAAAAAAAGTGCAAGGTGAACATTTGGAATGCATCACTAAAAATGTTTTTGGACTAATCTGGTCAGAGTTACAGGTTTATATCTGTTTTCTCACAGCCTTTTTGCAAACCATTGGCAACAGTGTCAACTTTAGCACTGTCAGAGATCTGGGCTTGCATAAAAGAGCAGCAAGACATGGATCTTTTAACATTAAATGTGACACTAGACTCCAAATCTGTTCATCACTGCTCTACAACCTCGTCCTGCACCTTTGGAGGTTTTCCATGTGAGGAACATGTTGTTTCCCTGGGCTAGCAGATAACACTGCTTGGTCTGAACTATCATTCAACAGCTTCTGTGCTCTCTTTTTGAACACGTGTCTGTTTTCTTCTTCCGTAGCCCCTTCTTCACTGTTCTTTTCTTTCTACCACTCGTATTTAATCATTTCACTTCTAATATTTTTTCTTTGCTTCCTCTTGCAGTCATCATCCTCTTTTGCTATTCCCTTCAGTTCTTTTCTGAAGGGAATATATAAAATATAGTTCTTTCTCAATAGCTATTCATAGCAGGCAGAAAAAAGGAACAACATGAGTTTATCCTGTATGGGAACTGTCTTTCCATTGCCTACCCACCTTCTGCCAGAGGGAGGCTAGCTGATATATAGCAATATGTGTATCTCCTGAGATTCTCCAGTCGTAGGGTTGCCCACAGGGTTTTGTCTGCATGAATGAGATGAAGCACAAAGCTTCATTTAGGGTTTTCTTTCACCTCAAAAAAAAAAAAATTTTTTGGGGGGGCACATTTTCCTATTGTTCCTAATCTTTAGGGGGAAATCAAACTTCTAGCAAAGCATTAAGTTCTTGTCAACAGATTTTGACATAAAGTTACAAAAGAAAAAAGGTTTTGATTTGTTTGTTTTTGTTTTTTTTTTTTAATTTCTAGATTGTATTTAAGAGAGAAGTTAGTTTCCAGTTGCTCCTTTGCCCCTTCTTACTTGAGGTGCTGGGTGACTCAGCCACCAATACCCCAAAAGCCTGACTGTGCACATCTGACCACAATGAAATGTACTTTATATTAAAGACAGCCCTTATACCCTGCTTACTTCAGCCGTTTGCTAAATCAGTTTCACTGTGGTTCTTCTGCTTCTTTACCTTTCTTCTGTTCAGTCAGTCCTTCTATAGGCTGCTGTAAATGTTTGCACTGTGAATGTTAGGAAATTGCAATCCCCAGTTGTCCCAGATAAAATTCCTGGAGCAAACAATGTTTATAGTTCAGCGTATGTTTTTGGTAGTCAACGAGAAAAATAACCAATCCAAACTTCCTGTATTCCTAACAGACTTGCCTAAATAATATGCTTCATGGCACCACTGGATGTTCTGGGGAAGCCAACATTGCTTGAATATTTCTCTTTTACTGCTATTGTTGCTTTGACAGCTTTGATTTTATAGCAACTTTAATCATGTGTATCCTGTTCCTTCACCTCTGGCATTTTGCAAATATTCCATTTCTCGGTTTCTGCTACCATAAGTACCTTCATCAAATTATAATTCATCAATCTCTTTCTCCCACACCCACAGGGAAAACCCCAAAAGGAGACCATGTCAGCTAAAAAAGAAAATGCTAAATGTATACATATAAGAAAATCTATTAATTAAAAAAAAAAAAAAAAGAAAAATTAGGTATATAAGTTAATGTAACCCCAAGGCAACATTGGCAGTAAGTTATGCGCTGACAGTTATGAGCCTGTTTATTCTATGCTCAACCATACATGGAAAAAAGTGCTATCCAGTAGAACAACAAAATGGACTTGTGTTATCCTAAAGATACAAAGTAGCAATAAATCATATAGGTGTCC
>NW_009915548.1:5320-14474 GCF_000696875.1 Nestor notabilis | reverse complement strand
GTCCAGTAACTAAGGTATAATACAAACCACTACCGCTACCAATAATAATGATAAGAGGAATAACAAGGGAAAAGGACACAACCGCTCACCACCCGCCGACCGATACCCAGCCCGACCCGAGCAGCGATCTGGGCCTTCCGGGTAACTCCCCCCAGTTTATATACTGGGCATGACGTGCTGTGGTATGGAATACCCCTTTGGCCAGTTTGGGTCAGGTGTCCTGCCTCTGCTTCCTCCTGGCTTCCCCTCCTCTCTGGCAGAGCATGAGACTGAGAAAGTCCTTGGTCAGAGTAAACATTACTGAGCAACAACTAAAACCATCGGTGTTATCAGAGTTGTTCCCAGACTGAAATCAAAAACACAGCACTGCACCAGCTACTAAGAAGGAGAAAAAAAGACTGCTGTAGCTGAACGCAGGACAGAGGGACACTAAAGCTATATTTACATTTTCCCCTAAAGAAAAAAAAAAAAAAAAAAAATTTTTAGAGGCTTTTATTTTCTTTATAACATTTATTTAGCTCCCTATTCCAGGCAAAGCTGTAGGAGTTTCTGCCTGGATTACAAAATTTTATAGATCTGTACATGCTATTAGGAGCTATGGATTATTGTACCTGCAGGCCTCCTAGCAGTTCCCATTTCTTGGCCAGTGTAAGATGTATTCTTTCTCACCACCTGTCAGCTTTTAAGTGAGGTGGATAAGTATAGGGCTACAAAAATACTTTGTCTTGAGTTATTTTGTGAAACCTTAATGTGTCCAGATGGTGGACCTGGCCTAAGAGCAAGAAAGGATATGGATGTAGGCAGATTTTTATGGTTTGCAATGCCTTGATTATTTTTCTTTAATCTGCTTTCTGTAAATAAGAATGAAAAGAAACTAAACTTTGATTCTGTTTCTGCAGCCCCCTCCCCTGCCTTGTGGTCCTAAAATTATCCTAGAAGATACCTGATGATGATACTGTCATTAGGGAAAACAGAACTGCCAGTCAGTCCCATGCAGAAGACAGTAGCTGAAAATGGACAGCGGTTGTGCAGAACCTGGTTTTGTGGCAAAAGCCAGTGAGCAGAACTAGACTGATGCTTTGAAGCACAAAAGATGCCAGAAGCAAGTGTCAGAGGATGGTGAATACAGGAAACTGCAGTTGTGACACTTGGAGCTGTGTGACATTAGCTGCAGAAATAGATGATTTTCCAGGGGAAAAAGATCAAAAGTTGAATATTTGATGTCAGGTTGCTGGATGACTCCATAGTCATGGGTAATGTAAACAGTCAGGACTCATGAGTTAGCACCAAAAAACATGAGATTAACTTTTAAGTACAATAGCAGCTGGATTCATTTCATCCATCTTCTGGCTTCTGACCCAGGCTAGTAACACCAGTTCTCTTTTTAAATTCTTATTTGCAGTCTGATTCTTGTTGAGTTAAAAGGGAGTCTGTTTTAGTCCAGGTTGGTTCTTTTGCTGGTAGGCCTGACTTTCTGTTAATAAAGCACACTGCAACCATGAGAGCTGCATTCAAAATTTATTGAAATTACCTTTTGATTCAAGAAGGACCAGATGCAAAACTACCAAAACTCTGTAAACATGCTTCCTATTGAGTCTTGTCCCATATAATCAGAAATGGGAGTATTTCTATGCTTGTAAAGACATAACATTTACTTGCTAAAATTCTATCTAAAGATGCATATCAAGAGGTTCTAAAAATTTCTAAATAACTGACTACTGTGAATCCTGACCCATCAAAAGGATAAGCTTTATAGATTTTTTTCCGCACAGTATTCCTAGCAGATGCACAATTTCCAAAGAAAGGAGGAAGAAAAGCAGTAATTACTGTCTGAAAAGATAGCTGAGATGTAAAATGAAGAAGTGTTTTTCTAAGCAATGTCTGGAGTTTCAAGCCCAAACAGAGAACACTGAACTGCATGCAAAAAAATTGTACTGTTAAGGTTTTCACTAGCAAATTGCTAATGACGGAGAGCTATTGAGTAACGTACCTTCTGCTGAGAATCTCCTGCATCTTACCTGAAGTGTAATCAACAGAGAGAAGAGGATCCATTAAATCCTTAATAATAGATGAAAGCATCAATTGATCTAAGTAGTAAATTAAAATCCACAGAAATATTAGGAATGTAGAAAAAGAGCATGATTCCATGTCTTTACCCCAGTCTTCTTCACTTAGAAGTGATGTCATTCCTACATGAAATCCATGGGAGTGACTTGTAATTAGTAAGACACCTTAAGTAGCTCAACATGCAGTGATGACATTCAAGAGAGTTTGTTATAATTACATAGCATAGTTAATTAAACGAAGATTTAATGGGAGAATTTTGCTATATAGCAGCTCGTCAATACTAGTGATGCTACTCCTGATGCTTGGCCATTTGGTCTGTTATATTTTAGGCAATTAATGTTTCCTAAGGTGTTAAAAGCTTGTATGTCATTTCCCTGCAAATTTAACTATGATGACACACAAAGCTTAGTGCTTTGTCTCAAGATTCATTCCATAAGATGAGGGGCTATTATGTTTAATTGTAGTGTACTTTTGAGTAAAGTAGCTCTTTGTTTATGATGTAACATTCTTCCTACTCAAATGCAAAAATTACTAAACTGATTTAAATTACTAATTTAGTTTGCACTGTACTAACTACTATCACGTACCAAAATGAGAACTGACAGCTGATTTTTCCTCGTTACTCTGTCAAACAAATGAAAAAGATTTTGTTCATAGATACAGTGTATACACTGTGCATCTTTCTCCCCCAACCACAAATTCTTCACGGCAGCGAAGGGCATTGGTGTCTATTGCTAGCTATGTATGTCCATGCCACAGCACAATGTTAGATAGCAAGACCACAGCTGAGCATGACAGTGTTATTATTCCCAATAAACTGAGACACAGGGAGTATTAACTCTATTAGCTCAAAAGGAATGTTGGACCATTGCAGGTATACAGTTCTAGTATTCACTAGTATGAATACCAGTGAGAGATATGCTACAGCATGAAGTTACAAAGTGGAACACTGCAGATGAGACAAAGGTCTTTGGCCATTTTCAGTGATGACCTGTGCATCAGATCCTTTCTGGTTTTGCAGGTAGAAATACAGAAAGTAATTAATGGGCTTGATGCAGCAGGACAAGTGTTGCCAGGAGTTTTGAAACAACCCTCCTCTTCCGAATGGCCCATGAAGTTCTAGAAGACAAATACAAAGAATAAATGCCAACCTAAATGCTGTTCTCCGTGATGTTCCTATAGAGGTAAGAGGAATTTATGAAAAGCAGTAAAAACTTACTTTTGCACCTCCAAGTAAGTAAATATTTCTCTGAAATATGCAGGTGATTGATTTTCTGACCAATAAAGCTCCATTATGCACAGGTATTTTGTAATCATAAAATTACTGGTTTGGTCCTAAAGACTATTATAATAATTATTATAATTATTACATGTATATAGTACATGGTTGCAGGTGACTCCTTACATTTAATTTTCTATGAATGCCCAAAACGAATGTTGAAAAGGATACCTTTGAGAGATATTTCAGTCTTTTGAGTGCAAATTTTAATTTCTAATGTTGTGTCTTAATTAGCATGCTCTTGTTAACTGCTTTTGTAGGACAGCAATCCAGATTCTAAAGAGGCAGCTTTCCAGACTTTGTTACTCTTTTTGCTCTTCCTTGTTCTATTTTAGTCTGCATTAGAAAAAACTTTTATTTACCAGTGCACTTGAGCATAGGCACAGGCAAATGTAATTTCAGCTATGTGTAACATAGCATATCTGCTCACTGTCATCTCTAGAACATCAGAATTCTCTGCAAATGTTACTTTTATTGGTAAACTGGGCAGGGGTCTTCTATTACATAGAATACTGTATTAAAAACTAAAATACTTAGGCAGTAAATACTTCCTAGTAGCTTTCCTGGATAGATCTCCATGGCTATGGGTACAGGTCCTCTTTTTCTTCATCATCTTTCTCTCAACTATGGCTGTAAAAAAGACAGGCAAAGAAATGAATAGCTGTTTCATCTACTATAACATGCTCCCACTCTCCACTGCTTTTAGATACTGGCATGCACAGTCCCTCCAACTTCTGAGCTGTGTACTGCCCAGTGTAAGGGACTATATTTCTTTTTTCCTTCCATTTCTCAATACTGCCCTGCTGCTTGCCTTTCTTTCTCCCAGTGGTCCATCCAAATTAAATTCCTAATGCCAGTGAGCCTTCTTGAGCCATGAAGAATTAGATTTCCCCCATTCTTTTCATTCAGCTCTGAAATATTATGTACTAGGATACAATAAGTTCCAGTATGCAGCATATAGTGATAGGATTCCACAATAATCCATGCTAAGCGAGACCTGTTATACAACTCACTAATATCATTTATTCACCTGTGCTACATCTTGCATCTTATCTCAGATTTATCAATAGAGAGAAGATCCGTTTTTAATAACGTATTATAGCATTTGCTTCTCCATGTTGGTCCAGAAGGTGTGCAAAACACAGTCTTCTTATATGTACTCTGCAATTCAAACTGTCGTGAAAGTTCCGGAAATTCACAAAGACAGAGAAGACAGTATTAATAAATTTGCTGTCAGGTGTGTAAGTGCAGCAAGAACATAGGGCTGATGAGTCTATCGAGTCCACTGAATTCTGTCCCCTGCCTTTCATCACACCACAGATTTAATTTAAAATATATAGTCAAAAGATTTACTGTTAACTTCTTTTATGTTACCCCTGTATTTCTTTAACTACGTTGTAGTAGACATTACAGTTTTTCTCAATTACACTGTTCCAAAACCAAAAAGGCACGAAGTATCCGCCGTCACTGATTTGACTGGGGGTGTTTTGTGAAAGTTTGTGTCTGCAAAGAAGTAGCACCAAAAAAACCCCAAAACAAACCTGGTGAAAAGACAGAAGAAAAGCGACAGCCTCTCCAAAACCCCAACCAAATACAAATCAACCCCTCCTCTACTCAGCATGATTTAATTTGGCCCTAAAAAAAAAATGAACAAGAAGAGCTTGAGAAGATTGTTGTTCTTAAAACAGGGAGAAATGGTTTGAGAAACCTGTCCCCTGTGCTGAGAGGAGCAGGATTTTGCACATGCCTTTGAAGAAGGAAGCATTGCATCAGTTTCTTCAGAGGAGGGGAATAAAAAAATTTCTTCTGACAGAGTCCTGAACTTCAACTGAATGTTTAGGTCAGAAGGGGCAGTAATTTGAAGAGCTTATCTTTGGTCGATTCCATCCTGAATGACTATAACAATTTACCTCATATATTTAACTGCTGAAAAACAGACTTTTTGGATACTGTGTTTCATGTAATGTTGCATTTTCTGGACCAAGTGAATTATGCTTCTGTGTTTCTGCAGTGTTCCTCCCAATTTTCTTCTGACCACTTTGTTGAAAGGAGTCTGAGCTACAAGTTTTGAGTGCCAGATCCTGATTTCAAACCTTCCTGTGTTCAGCAGTATAACTGTGGGTTTTGTTTTGGCCCATTTCTCATCATAATTAAATATATTAAACAATATTGGCCTTTCTGCTGGTCCCTAGGGTATCCCACTATTAATCTTTCCTATACTGAGAATGGTCTATTTACTCCTACTCCTTGCTTCCTGCCTATTAGCCAGCTTTTAATCACTGACAAGAATTTACCTCTTACCCTGTGGTTACTAAATTTCCTTAATAGTCTCTTGTGAGGAACTTTATCAAAAGCCTTTCGAAAGTCATAAGCACATCATATTCATTGCTGCTTCTTCATTTTGTTTACCATTTCAAATGGTAAACACTGTTTTGTTAACCACTTCAAATAATCATAGTGGGTTCGAGAAGCATAATTCATCCTAGTCAAAGACAGGTTTTCTTTATCATATTATTCTATATAATACGGTCTTCTTTATTTTAAATTATTGCTTTAATTTTTTTATGGTGCTGCAGTGTGTTTGTAAAGTAATAGGAAATGTGCTGTACTGTCTTCAGTGATAGGACTTTATTTTTCTAGTACTCAAGACAGCTTTTCTGCCCACATTTCTTTTCAAGTGCCTGCTCTCCCATAATTCATTCTAAACCAAAATCTGTTTCTCTTTCTGCTTATACACTAGCTTCAGGATCTAACACACAGTTTGTATGTTGAGTTGGTTGGTAATATGTCATATTATGATTCTGCAAAATATAAATATTATTCTAAAGAACATAACATTAAACAGTCATATCTGGTTCAGTACAGCATCGTCTTAGCTTGGAAGAGAAGCTCTGTAAAATAAAAGTTACTCTTCAGCTCAGCTATTAATTCTCAAAATTATTTAAGATCAGGATTTCAAGTAATTTAGACAGATAGCTGTGCATCTCAATTTTATGTGTAAAATCAGGTACCTGTCCATGCCAATGGGCAAATAACCAGAGGGAAGGAAAATGGACACGGCTTAGAAAGGAGGGCCATGAATTATCTTTTCAGTACTGAAAAGCCTAGTATAACACAGACAATTTAGCAATCAGTTTCAGAAATGTTCATTCTCCACATTGAGTCAAACTCCATTCTTGTTAGTCGCATGCTCACCATGTGAAAGGATATCCAAGTCTGGCATGTGTGCCAGAATCCTTGGCATCTGTCTGTAGAAAGCAGTACTCAGTGTATATTTGGGATACAGCGAGGCCCTGATTCTGAACAGTGGCTGTAATTAAAAATACAGTTTCTACCTCTGCTCATAATGGCAGTGGTCAATAATTACAGAATTAATTAACTAAACAACCCCCTAACCACTATTACTTATTATTCTAAAATACCAAAAAGCAAAAATACCATTTAACACTTCTCTTGTATTTTCTGGTAGATGATTTGTACATTGAAGAGTAATTAGCATGACATTGAAAAATACACCAAATAAAATTAGATGGTGGTGCCACCTTTAACAAAAATGTTTCCAGAGAGCCTGTCACAACAGGGCATTGATCCCTCATTATGGTACTTAGGTACTACCATGATATGAATAAATGATGATATAATAAAACTTTCCACTGCTGACTGCAGTACTTCGTATGCTCTTTTAGCTTTCTTGGCAGCCCCTCTCCCCCTACCTTCCCCTTCCCACTTCTCTGGTGCTTTTCTCTTATTTCAGTCAATACCAATGGTTCAAGTGACAAATAAAATTTCTGTCTCTCAGTACTTTTCTAGACTACAGGTTGGAACAAATGAACCATTAGTCACTTCATGAAATCCTCCTTTGTGCGACCAGGCTGAGAGCAGTTGCACCTTTATGCATATTTTATGCACATTTATGGGCTGCATTTCACAGTGCTGTATTTAGTTCCATTACAGTTTTCCATCATATTGCTCTTTTATTATGGCATTAATTATGTATTGGTTTTACTTTATCTTACAGGATTTCTTTACATTATTTTCTTAGTTGTGTTTTATAATGTGTATAAAGTTAATTTGTAACAGTAAGGCTAATTTTATCCTAGTACTTTACATTAGCCAAGTTGTTATTTTCTGAACACTTTTGTTTAGGTACCTTTTAAATTCCCTTTTTCAAAAAAAATCAACATTAAAAAGTCTGAGACTAAATAATTCATAAGCAAAGGGAATTTTTAAAAAACATAAGAGCTTTTTTAGGAGGATGAGCTTCCACTGTCACCCTTCCAGGTCATATGAATCAGCCATGTTAAAAGTGGGCCACAGTCAATCCGAGACATGTCGTGAAACAGTAGCTAATGAAAGTGAATTAGTTAAAATAGCATATAGTCTTAGACTCATAGCAATATAAAGGCTTTTCTCACCACAGATAGATTTCATTCCCCACAAATGATGATGTGCAGTGAGGCTCTGAGTTGGTAACAACTAGATGAATGAGTCAGTTACCACTTGTGGGTTTTTCCAGAGGTAATTCAGGGCATTGAGAGAAGAAATCTTTGGATATAAGTCTATAACAGAAAACACTGTTTTTTTTCAAAAGTGCTAATGGAAGGGTTACATATGCCAAATAATAGTCATGCAGGAACAAAGGAAAAAAAAGCATTATCATCATGACTTATTGAGATACATTGGAATTCCTTGTGAAAATCATAAAATTGTTGAGCTTGTATAAGAGATGAACTGATACCCAATATTTCCACTACACTACCCTAAGAAAAAAAAGAAAACATGGTTTTTGTGTGGTGTTAAAGGCTCTGATGGGGCTTATTTGAGTAACATCACCCAGGCTTTGGAACTGTAATTGTAAAAATCAATCTTCAGGTATCACCAAATAATGACTGTATTGACATGGAGGTAATTTCAGTGATGCTGTCTTAAGCTAGCAAGTCCTAGCAGAAGCCAGAAGAAGGTTGAAAGTGTAGCAACCAAAATTACTCATACCAGGAGAATCTTACAGTGAACGGTTCGTAGGCCATGTTAGAAATATGGGCTACAAAGGTTACTGTGAGGACAGCCCAAGTTTTACAAACCCTGAGTGTATCTCCCTGTAATTGAGGTTCAATGAAATAACACTATGAAGTCCTACCTTCTATTGCATGTGGAGACTTGATTTTTTTATTATTATTATGTTCCATCTGTTTGCATACCAGGTATTCTTAATTTTTGGTGGCAAGATTTATTCGAATCAGACTTGATTTATGAGGTACTGGAAAACTGGGCAAGTCTTTATTAAGGGTGGGTATGAAATTCTATGATATTGATAGAACCAGAAGAAAAAAAATGTTAATTGACCAAAGCTTTGACTGTGTCTTCCCACCTTACTTCTAGAACCTCCAGCTCTTTGAATTTATTACTTTATAAATTCTTTTTTTAAATTTAACAACTAGGTTAACAAAGCTGAGTGAGGTTTTATACTTAACTGCTAAACACCTGCAGATCTCGGAAATTGTGGCTGCTGACAGCTTTTGAAAATCTGACCATGTTACATTTCATATTAAGCTTTTCCATATATTTTCTTCTGTTTTCAGAGGACAGAATAAATCTTGTGGGTCTAGTGATTGTTTTAGAACAGTCATTTTGAAGTGATTTGCCCATTTGAAACAAAGATTGAAAAAGGGAGGCAGCAGGAAAAGGTTGGTTTGTCCTTTGTTGCTGTTTTGCTGTTTTTAAGAGCACAAGAATCCTTTTGCCTCTTTCATACTGCTTTTCTAGCTGCAGACACAGCTGGAATTCTGGCTTCCTTTCGTACCTGAACAC
>NW_009915548.1:0-5289 GCF_000696875.1 Nestor notabilis | reverse complement strand
TCTTTCCTATCTAATTTGGGGTGGGCAGGAAAGGAAAAATACCTATATGTAAACAGAGAAAGCAAATATTTAAAGATAACAGGTAAAGTGATCATGAATGTACTTTCTCCTTCATTAGATTTGCCATTTGCATCCTTTAACTTAATTATAAGGGTCATGTTGCACATCTATTCTGTTGTTCCTGCTTCAACTATATTATTCATCCCTGGTATTCCTATGGCAAAAAAAAAAAAAAAAAAAAGAAAAGAAAAATAAAAAAAAAGTATAAATCTTTCTGACAGAAAAATTCTGGTAATTTCTTCTCAGTTACAGTTCTTTCTTTTGTGCATAGTTGATGATCTACTTGAACACAATGTGAGCCCATGCAGAGGCTGCATGAGTTCTTTCTCCTTCTGTACTCTTTGTCCCCCTTCCTTGTCAGTGTTTTTCCCATTCAGGGCCACAGTGTGGGTGAGGGCATGAGGATGGAAAAGGAGGGGGATGAAGTCATGGCTGGGAGCCCAGCTGTGCTTGATACAGCATCAACACATGTGGAGAGCTGATATCAGCTCATTGCTGACTCCCTTTGCTCACTGTCCCTGAGTGTTGGTACAAGATTGTGCCTCTCCTCTGGGGGGATGGTGTCTGAAAGGAGGCAGGAGCAAAGCCCTATTAGTGCCCTGGTGTAAGTGGGTCTTTACTGACCTGGACGAAGCCTCTGAGGAAGCCCAAGGCAGGCAAGATTAGGAGCATGCAAGTGCAGCAGTGAAGCATGGGCACCTTTCTCCAGGCACCTTGCCAGGGTGACTTAGTGATCCTGCTGGTGGTGAATGACTGAGGTTTCTTCCTCTCTCTGCCTGCTCTTTCCTTCGTTTCGTGCTTTTGTGTGCAGTGCTTGACAGCTTTGGTGTACAAATCAGACACATTAACAGTTTCAATGAACAGCACAACAGGTATGATTTGAGTACAAGGAACAACCTGTATGTCATTACAGAGCCTCCAGCTCAGCAGAGTGGTAACAGCTCCTATCAGTACTCATATCCACGCTGGAGGCAGAGCAGAAATTATGAGTTGTTCCATGAATTTACGAAAAATAATGGATGTAAGTCCTACAACAATAACATACAAAGCTGAAAGCAGTACATTAAGCAGATAGCACTTTTTAAAGAAGGATCATATAAAACTGGATTACATTCATTTATGATTAGGCAATTATTTAGAATTCATGTACCTTTTAAAATAATTAATTACATTCAAAATAGCAGTTTGTAATGCATCATTTTAAATTAAACTTACGAATTTAGGTATGTCATTAGAATGAAAATAAATATAGAACTTAATTTAATAGTTATGAAATAAACCTAGGTTATATATTTGTGCCTTGTGAATATAATAGAAAACAAGTAAATAATTTTGTATCAAAATCTGGGTAACTGCAAAGCATTTACTAAAACTAATATTATCTTAGTTAACTTTCAAGTATAAAAAAGGGCTGGGTAAGTAACTGTATGAAATCTGAAGTATAATTTATAATGAATTTGTACTAATGATATCTAATGTGCCTAGTTAAAATGAAAGCTTTATTGAGAATGTTACTCATTTACTTCAAAGGGAGTTACCAGACTTATGTAATTTGACAGTAATTTAAAAAATAGAACAATATTGGCTAATAAATGCATAATTTACAAATATCCCTTATGAAAATGAGATATGTACAGTGTAAAATTTTACTTGTGTAACATTAAAAAAAAAAAAAGCTTCACTTGAGACTATTTTAGTTGTAAAGCAACTAAGAAAGAAATTCCTGAAAAGCTCTCTCTGTGATGAATTCTTAAATAATAACTGCTACTTAAATCAACACATGAATAATTTCAGTATAATGTTAAGTTACCTATTATACTGGTACTATGAGGCATAGTTTTCTGGAAATATTAAAATATTAGAATTTTAAGTTCTGTTAATTTGTATGGCCAAAACATACATAAGTCCTGATTCTGTAGAGTGCAGTCAAACAATTCCAGCAAAAGCAGGCTTGTGCCCCATATGTATTAATAATAGCATTAGATATGTTTGGGTTCATTAAGAGAAAAATGCAGCAGAAAGACCCACATTTTATAAAACAGTCATTGTTTTTAATGGATGTATAATTAGTTTTACTGTAATAAAATGAAAATCTATCCTGTAGATAGATTTTCCTCAGATTTTCTTCACAAGCGTGGAACTCCTAATTTAGTATGGCATCTTCTAAAATATTTTCCCCCATATATCTTTTCACATTTTACAGAGGAGCCATTCAATCGTCCTTATAGCTTGCAATATAAAGATTTGTTCCATCATTAAGGGACTTACAGAGACCTTTGCTCATATTACTTGTTCCATGGGGAATGTTGGCTTTTTTTGTTTCATTTACAGCAAAGCAATGCATAGTGCATCATTCCTGTTTAGAATTCACAAAATGGGAGGTCTTAGTCTCACACAGCCATGCATTGTCATGTCTTGCTTAATTTACATTAAAGAATCTTAAGCTAAACAAAAAGAAAATCCTTGTCTCAGACTTAGCCGAACCAGTATATTTTATATGTTTAATAGCAAATCCTCCAGTACATTTACTTTTAAAGATATGTGTGGTATAACCTGGCTTTCTGGGATATTCAAGGGATTGCAGAGCCACATCTGTAAAGTGTCCTGCTTTTTTCAGCTTTTACGGATGGTGAAAGGACATTCTGAGGCTGTCTGATTGTGGGCTTTTTTTGTAGGAAGTTGTCGAGATTGGTACGAATCATATTACATCAACTGTTTTCGGTGGGGGCACCTAGAGAAACTCTTACAAAAAGACTTTACTGCACTGAAATTAAAATTTGAAACCTTTTTTATAATCTGTTCTGTAGCTGATATCCTAGGGCAGTACCTTGATTTGATTGCATTTTGCATCATTGAAAGCTGATTCCAGTGGATTGGATCCGTTCTCCAGTGAGCTGAAGCCATTAGTGATGCACAAAGAATGAGAACGAGCTCTTCTAAAGGAGGAACTTTACTGCCAAAAGGACAGTTATATCACTATAAATGCTACTAGCAAAAGCAAGGCAGCTCTAGTGTCTCATCCAGTTCACTAACACTTATTAGGTATAACATGATAAAAAATTCTTTAACAAGGAAATCTTTTTATTTATTGAAGATACAGACTTAAGAAGAGAGGTGCCTTATTTTCTGTCACTTGCAGTGAGACCAGCAATACAGTGTAGCTGGCATGGATCATACCCGGAGAGGGATAATGTTTACTGTTTACCTGATTGCCACATTTCTACCTACCTTTACATATTATTGTATGTTGGCACATGGACCATTGAGCTGCTTGGTTCCTGTGGGTTTGTACTTGCTCCTTCATAAAAGCTTTGGCAAAGGCCAGAGGTTCTTATTATGATATTGCTGCATCTAAGTCTGTTTAACAAAAGTACTTCCTATCTCTCAGTGACAGACATTCTCCAACATCTGCTGCTACCAATGATTTTGGTTGCAGCAGTTTAGTGGCATCTTGAAGTAGGAAAACACTCGCATAGCACGATGGTCTGTGACAGAGATGTCATCTGCCTCATTCATGCAGTACTTATGTGACATACCGATGAGCTCAGAGAAGGTGAAAGTAAGGGAACATGTGAGCATTTTGTTAGATGAGTTCCATTTGTGGGGTCAGTGCCATTTGCACAGACAAAACCATTCAATTTCTCTCTATACATATGCTCATTCCATAGATCACTGTTTAAGAGAAAAGCCTCTGATTTATCTGCATATCAGCAAAACTGACTTTTCAGTAATGGTGCTCTAATCTTGTTTTAACAGCAGTCCACTCCTAACCAGATTAAAAGGGGTGTTTTCTTACCTTCCACATCTCATGAAAAGTGAAAACTTCCCCTTTGTCTGTGTGTCTGTTTTCCTGTCCTCTGGAAGAAAAAACTATGAGACAGCGTGACAAGGATTCATAAAAATCTCAGGATTTGCCAAAATCTTCTGAACATGCCTAGAAGGTAGACTTTGGGATCCTGTAGGGGGAAGTTTCACTAGGAAGTCCAGAATACTGGCTCACAGTATTTTGATTCCATTCTTGTTGCCTCTGAAGAATAAAACCCTCAAATATCAGGAAAGTGTTGTGAATATGGATACTGATTCTGTGGGCTAGGGGGCTGTCAGAGTTCTTCCTGTGTTTTTAATTCCTTCAGATTTTGGATAGTTTCTTCCCCATTTTATTCTTCTTCACTTATTTCTATGCTCCAAGCTAAAGGGGAAGCATGATTAGTATCTGCACTGTGTTGTATATTGTCAGCTTAGGATGGCTGCAGACCTTTTCATCTAATCAGCACTCATGTGTCAACTAATGCAAGCGTAACACTAAACGTGTTCTGATCATCCCCCAGAGAAATGACATTTCATCTCTAGATGTACATTGTGAGAAATCCGAAATGTTTTTCTCATTGGACTGAACACTGGGTGAATATCAAGAAAACCAGCTAAACTCAAAAGGTCAGATTAGACAATTCTGAGGTGAACAGATGTGACTGTATAAGGTTACAGCTAGGTACTGCATGTGCACTTTTTATACCTGTGGAATTGCATTTCTGAAACAGTCTCATAGGTGCTGTTATGCAAATTTAAGTGTAAATTTCCAGGAGACCAAAAACCAGGAAAGTCTAAACCCTCAGTAATACTTCTGTTGCACTTTCAGTGAGTCAAAGTGAAGCCAAAAGACATACCTCTTTGTGGAACAAACCTTAATCAGGTGATAAATCTAGATGCTATGACCTGCTAAGTAATCTTGAGATCTTTTGAATTACTTTTTTCCAGTTAATAGCAAATTATCTGAGGAAAAAGACTCTTGGGTGGCATATTCTGTTAATTGAAAGGTAGGACGGTTTCTGCAATGAATACAGGCAGTTCTCAGCCATTGACCACAGGTGTCAGTGTACTGTCAAGCCATGTGCAGGCCTCTCTCTATATTGGGATAGACAGAACTGTACTGCAGTAAAAAAAGTGCAATTCAAAGTAGTGTATTTTTATTGTGAGATTAAAAAAGGATAAGTGTAATTTGATACAGATATTGTATGATGAGGGGAGAACGTTGTCTAAGGGAAAATTCTGAAAGAAGTATTATGCTCTCATCCCATAAGAGCTCGGATAGACTATATTATCACGAATGCAGAAGCTATAAATGTTCTGGGGTTCCATGTTGACTGCACTGATAACAAATTACATGTAAACGTTTCAAGTGTCCTTTGGATCAATGGATGCCAGCGCCGGGAGGGGCGGCGCCGCCTGAGC
>NW_009915547.1:0-2918 GCF_000696875.1 Nestor notabilis | reverse complement strand
CGTCAGCAAACTTGCTGAGGGCGCACTCAAGATACTGTAAAGACATGTAGATATGACACCTGGGGACATGGTTTAGTGGTGGACTTGGCAGTGCTGGGTTAATGGTTGTACTCGATGATCTTAAGGATCTTTTCCAACCTAAAAGATTACATGATTCTATGATTTTTGGAAGGGTAAGTCATTGCTCACCTGGGCCTCCATGCTGTACCCAGGTCTTGTGCTGCCATGTGGCTGGTGGTGGGTGTTAGTGGGGTCAGGAGTGACAGGGATAGCAGAAGGCATTGCAATACAATGGACTACCATCATGCTAATAAACCAGTTAAGGACTTAAGATGACAGAGCTGTCGTCCTGGGCAAAGAAGATCAGATCCCTAGGTGTATCCTGTGTTGATGTCCCATTGCTGCTCATGGCTTCTCCCATACCAGACAGAAGAGGCACAAGTATTGCCAGGTCTTGCCTCTGTCTCGTGGTGGTACTTTAGTGGAACAAGTGATTTCTGGGTTCAGGGCAGCAGCAGTTCATGGCAATAATGGCAGTAATGGTGTCATGGACCTGTTGGGCTTTACAAACCCATTTTAGCTGTGGTGAGATCAGTGATGTGCACTTGCGAAGAGCCTGTCCTGTTCAAATCTTCTTGTTCCTAAGATATGGGACGTGAGGATGGGGAGGTCTCTCAAGATAAAATGTCCCAGGCAGATGTGTCCACATGCGGGAGTCTACAGCATTGCCATGGATGGCAGTGGTGCTGCAGTTTCAGGAGGAGACTAGTGCATTTTAAAGGCTGCTGATGTTGGAAGGCTGGGGAGAAATTGAGTGCAGAGTCAGCAGCCCTTGGGCAGTTTTTCCCAAATCCCTGGGTTAATCACACTTCCCAGACTGGCTTGCTTGTCCCCTCACCTCCTCTTCCCACTTCATATTGATCCTCTGCACTAGTTCTCCTTTCTGAGTAGATCTTGTTTACAGAGATGTAATGAAGTGTCTTATTTCCAAATAAAATCCAAACTAAGCAGGAGTAATGGTTTGCAGATTCAACCACTCCCACACTGGTAATTTACTAAAATAAAAACTTAATTAAGCCAGGCTCACTCAAAGGTTTTGCATAATTTAGTAGTCTGTCTTGGATAGCCAAGGAGCTGTACAGGCAGAGAGCTGAGTCAGAACCTGGGTCTGTCATCCAGTTCTGGAGTTGAAGCTATTACTTGGCACTTTGTACACGTCTTTTCACCTGTAAGAGCTCAGAGCAGCTTAAAGGAGTGAGCTGGAATCACTGCTTTTACTGATGGGGAAAGCGAGGTCCGGAGAAGAGCATCACCTGTCCAGGCAGGTGCTGTCAGTAGCAGTAGAGGAGAATCCAATGTCTGCACTCCCTCATCCCTGTTTATCCATCATATCAGCTGTTCCCAAGATTTTTTAAAATGGATTATGCACAGTAACAGCATCTGAACAAGGACATGTCTCTGCTGAGGGATGAAACCTGCATTTTAAGGTCACATGTTGGGGGAGTATGTCACCTTTGAGCACAAGACTGCTTAGTGTCATATAGGGATGACATCTTGGGAGTGTGTGCAGCCAGGTCGTGGTGAAGGTACCCATATGACTTGCTGCTATGGATTAGGGCTCCTTTGCAGGAGAGCACAGGGTAGGGAGGAGAGCTGCTTCCAAAGGTCTTAGAGCCTAGGGAGGGAAGAGAGGCATCAGAAGCAGTATTGAAGGGAAAATGGAAAGGCTGAAGGTGTTGTAATGGATCAGCAGCAGAGGTCCTGGGGAGTATGTAGGAGCACAGACGAAATCAATGGGCTGCTGTCACTGTGTGTTACATTGTGCTGTCTCCCCTCCCCAAGAGATGCCCTGCCAGAGCCTGCTGTTGAACTGGGAAGAAACCTTTGTACCCACAGCTACTTGGTCTCTTTTCTTTATTCTATAAAGGAAAGGGACAAGTTTTATCACCAGATGCTCTGCTGCCTCCAAGAAATCTTTGGAGAGACTTAACGGTAGAAATACCAAGCACTCCTCCTGCTCCTGGGAAATGGCATTGGTACAAGCACCACCGTGGGAGGTTTAGCAAAAAAAATGGTGGCTGATGTCTGAAAACCATGGCTTAGTCAGTGCAGTTTTACTCTTCTAGTGGGTGCAGGTACCCCACTGCATCAGACACCCCTGAGCAGCCCTGTGGAACAGTTAGTCTATCTATCTCCATTGTCCTCCTGGCCACATGGGGATATGTGGCTGATGAGGACTGCCCGGGTGGGTCAGCACCATGAGGCTTTGAAGTCCAATGGGGCAGTAGAAGTGTTGCAGCCTTTCTAAAGCCTTTGGGAGATGCCGCCTTGGCTGCAAGGGGTGGATGAGCTAGTGGAGTTGGCTTCCTACACAGCTGGGCATGAGTGGGGCTTACAGAGAAGACATCTATTCTCTGTGAGGGGAATACAGAACTAGGGAGAGCATTTGAGAGGGAAACAGAGCAACTGCATAGCTGAAGATGTGTAGAAGAGAGCTTACCTCAAAATGAGGACCCTGAAATGTCTCCCCCAAAGGAAACAGAGCTTCAGGACTCAGTATCTGGACCATCAGCACTGAAGGGGACAACCAGCACTTGCACGGAGGGGTGGGACATCAGCTAGTTGCGAGGTTAAGGATCACCCAGAAGATGCTGGCTCAAGAGAAGGGGGGACAGCAACAAAAGCTGGTGTGTGTGTGTATAAAACCAAAGGCCAGCTCTCCCCTCCCCCTCGTCCCAGAGAAATCCACGGGTGGCTGGAGAGGCAGGTGAGTAAATCACGCTGGCGGGCTCCATCACCGCCGGGCTCTTCTTTGTGCACCACACAAAGGCGGCGAGGGTTTGGGTTTTGGTGTGTGCGGGTGTGTTTTGGCGCTCAGGGGGACCCCCCCGGCCGAGGGCGAGCAGCGGCCGGGACTG